>NW_022060278.1:255115-343446 GCF_007364275.1 Archocentrus centrarchus | reverse complement strand
TCCACACAGAAAGGCCCGGGCCAACCCAGACCTTCTAGCTGTGATTCAACAGCACTAACCACCATGACACCATGCTGCCTTTAAGACTTGTTTTCATGTTTAATCTTTCAGCCACATGGATATTTCCCTAACTTACTGTAGTTGCTGCTGATGGCTGTCAACCACTAGATGGCGCTATTAGTCATAATCAAAACCCAAGAAAACCTAATAACCATAGCAGGGCTGACTCTTCTGACATGAAGGAGAATGTAACAGTTCAACATCCCAACTTGCATCACCACAAATATTTTTATAGAACAGCAGGAGTCGACTCAAAGTGCTTTTGAGTTGAGGCAAATAGATTAAATGTCCACAAAATGCACAACACAACAATATAAATATTAAACATGAAACCCCACATAAACATGACACATAAATAGAACAAACAACAGGAACATTTAGAAAAAAATCAAATGTATAAAATCATTATATCTGAATGTATTTAAACCTTTTTGTCATTCATGTGTTTTTGTTGTTCTTTCTGAACATTAACAGTGTCAAACAAAGCTGTTGTGACTCTGCATCCAAACTGGACTGAGATATACAGAGGAGAGACGATCACTGTCAGATGTGAGATCCATGGAGGAGACACTGAGTGGGATATGAATGGGAAAGAAATGGCAACCTAACAAATAAAAATCAAAATGAATACAGGATTAGACCTGCTACAACAATCAACAGTGGAAACTACCGCTGTAAGGGCCGAATGAAAAGTTCACAGCTTAAAACAACAGAGTGGAGTGATTCAGTCACACTGACAGTTTCTGACAGTAAGTAGAGTCAAAGCTCCTTTAACCTGAGAATATAAACAGGCTGTAAAAATGTGTTTTTGTTAGTACATGTTGAGTTTAGAGATATTTTAGATGTTTAAATAGTCTCACTCTTAAAGTTCATGAAGACTAAACACTGAGATAAAATCTTTTCCCACTAGAACCCCGTCCTGTCCTCACTGTGTCTCCATCATGGCTGAGTCCTGGAGCCTCAGTAACTCTGAACTGTGAGGTTGAACATCCGTCTGCAGGATGGAGCTTCTACTGGTATAAAGCTGTTCCTGATCTATCAGAGAAATCCTACAGTTATGAGCTGCTACCTGATGGCAGTGGGACTGCACAGGACTCCTACATCATTGATGGACAGACACACACAGCAGGATATGTGTGTAGAGCTGGAAGAGGAGACCCAGAGTATCACACTGATCACAGTGAACCAAAGATTGTCTGGTCTGCAGGTCAGTTTGTTTCCATCCTTTCAATAAGCTGATGTTATGTCATCATTTTTATCCATCAGTTTTTCAGATTTAGCTCATTAAAATATAATTTTCACAATGATAAAATGTCTGTACACATTTTTCTTTTCTCTCTGAGATCAAAGTGAATTTTTTTTATTTCTTTTTATATATTTTTCATATGATAACTTAAAAAAAGAAAAATATTTGATATATTTAATAATTTTGTCATTGCAATGAGTACTTTTATTTTGGAGACTGAAACTCAGGTTACTGTTTGTAGTCATTATTTTTACTTACTGGACAAACTGGATTTGCATCAATGAAACACTTTGTTTAGTGGTTACAGTTAATAAGGAGTCAGCAGGCAGGTTAACAGCTCTGACAAAAGTAGAAAGAAGATTTATTCTCATTTCACTAATAACAAATTATATTAATATTTATCCAAAATGTGTTAAACAGTTCAAACTTACTTAAAGGGTATTTTGTTTTCAAGCAGGAAATTATAGTTTGTTGAAATATTAACTCTGATCTTCAGGAAGCAAATGAACATTTTCACTGTGATATTTTAATCCTAACATCTCTGAGCTTTGTCTCCTCCCTGCATGTTTCCAGATGTTCATTCAGCAGCGTCTCTCACAGTGAGTCCTGACAGAGTGCAATACTTCACCTCTTACTATGTCTCACTGACCTGTGAGGGAAACTCTGCTGAGTGGAGAGTGAAGAAGTTCACTGAGGACGACCGACTGACCTCTGACTGTAGGACAACGACTGGACCCACATGTTACGTTGATTTCTTGACAAAGTCAGATGCTGCAGTGTACTGGTGTGAGTCTGGATCAGGAGAGTTCAGCAGTGCAGTCAACATCACTGTACAGGGTATGTTATTATACATTTTCTTCTTACATTTGAATGATTTAGAAACATGAGCATTAGTCCCAGCTTTGCTGTATGTGAAGTTATTCTGAGACAAAAATGAATATTTCAGACAATTTTAGTCGTCTCACCAAAGCAGGTTAACACTCTTGGTTGTTCATCTCATTTCACTCAGTCTTTTAAATTGATTTACCAAAACTTCTCGAGTGCAGCAACAAATGCAGATTTTATACATCGTTCAGAGCAGCAACTTTCTGTCATGCTCCTCGGTCTCTGACCCATGTTTTTGTAAAGTTTATACGTCTCTTATGTTTCTCTGAGTTTGTACTTTAGTTTATCTTTCGAGCTTCCTCGTAGGTTATATTTAAGTTGTTGAGTTTTTGGTTTATTTCACCTCCCCTGAGTTCCCTGTTTCCTGTTGTCAAGTCTTAGTCTCTGTTGTGGGTATTTTTCTGTCTTCCTGCTTTATTTTTGGTACTCTGGGTGTGTCTCAATTCAGAGCTGCATCCTTCTAAAGCTGCAGCCTACGTAGACCAGGAAGGCAGGAAGTGAGGGGCAGTGAAATGGGATGGTCTATCTGTCATATCTGCATCACCAGCCCTTACCTCAGCTGAGCTCTTTTCACCTACCAAATGTGACAGCATGAAGCACAGCTGAAGGTGTTAAAATGGAGCCTGAACTTCTGCTCATTTTTTTCTTTGGTTTATTTAATCATTGAGGAACTGCAGCAGCTGTACTGTTGTACCGAACATCAAGGAATAACAATGAGCGAATGATTCACTTCCTGACAGTGAGACATTAAAGTTAAATAAAACTATCTGTTGAATATTTAGTAACAAATGGTTTAGGTGCAAATTAGTTATGTGAGAGGTTATTGAATGTGTTTTACAAATTCATTTAAACACACAGAACCAATAATTTAGTTAATAGTTTACTGATAAAAGATATTAATGTAACATATTTCATTTATTCCAGAACGTGTTTTTCCTTCAAATATATGCATTTAGATTCCCCACTAGATGGCGGTGTTGCCTCGCGTTTGCGCAGAGACGAAGAAGACAATGTTGTTAGCTAGTTTTAAGCATGTTTGCCAGCCGAACAAGTGTGTTGTACAAATGTATTAATTAGATGCAGTTCTAGTAAAAGCAAGATGAAGTTCAAATCGGATGTCTGGGCATTTTTCCTTTAAAAACAGATGTTGCAGCTAAATCCACAACATTTTTTTGGTGCCGAAACCCGGGACAGGACGTGTGAAAAAGGATCTTTGTTGGGATCAAGCCGATAGCTGTAACGACAAACGAAAAGGAAAAAATGACGGAGCGACTACAAAGGTTAAACAGAAGCGGACTGTGCTGCGGGCGTCCGTTACGAAGCTGCTGCAAAATATTCAGGATGAAACAAGTAAAAGTAATGTGAACAGTGATCGTTTGCAAGAGCTGTTAGCCATGTTATCGCAGAAGGAGAAAAGCCTGCAAGACATTGAACCCGGTATAGAGCAGGAGATCGCATTGGAGGAGTTAGATGCGGACATGATGAGGACAATGGAGTATCAAGACAACATGAGCTTATGGCGCACGCGAGCGGAGAGAGCGATTGAAAGGGCTGCCATACAACAACTTGAACCGGGAGGGGACGCTGCCATAGAAACGCGTCCACAACGACTGAGTGACGCAAGTACACGGTCAACAGCAAGCAGACCCTCTGTAAAACTACCCAAGCTCTCAATAAGCAAATACAATGGAGAAGTATGCATGTGGCAAGAGTTTTGGGACCAGTTCGAAAACGCTATTCACCGAAACCCAGACTTGAGCAAAACTGAAAGATTCACTTACCTGGAGTCATATCTCATCGGGCCAGCTGCACGAGCTGTTGCAGGGCTGAAGGTAACTGACACGAACTATGATACTGCAGTAGACATGCTTAAGCAAAGATTTGGAAGGAAAGATCTCATTGTAAGTGCGCATATGTCTAAATTACTGAATCTAAGCCCAGTAAAAAGAAGCGCAGACATTGTCGCTTTGAGACAACTTTTTGATGATGTTGAAGTACAAATAAGAAGCCTAGAAGCTTTAGGTGTTGTGTCAGATAGTTATGGCGGTTTACTGTGCCCCATACTGCTCAAAATGATTCCTGATGACCTTGCCCTTGAGTATACATGCAAAACAGATATCGGGCAAGCATGGGATGTTGATGATCTTGTTAAATTTTTGCAACAAGAAGTTGAAAGCAGAGAACGTGCTGCCCATTTGACAAAACCAAGCGAGACTTTTAAAGATGCACATGGCATGCAGAAACAACACTGCAAACCAGATTTAAGCAGAGATAAGTGGAAAAGAGCTAACATGCCATCAGCAGCAGCCCTCCACACAGGCAGTTCAAATACACCCCTTGTGCCCAGTTGCATATTCTGTAACAGTACCAGCCACAAGTCAGAACAGTGCACAGAAGACACAGTCACAAGCAGGAAGGAAAAGCTAAAGAAAGCAGGAAGGTGTTTTATATGCCTAAAACCAAGACATCTTGCTCGAGACTGCAGATCGAAAAATGTGACATGCACTGATTGTGGTAGAAGACATCATGCGGTAGTGTGTGACAAAGGTGAACAACCGTTAGAAAACACTGATGCTGCAGAGAACACAAGTGATGCTGTAGTCTCGTCAGTCATTCCACACGCAGCAAACCCGACTGAAAAATGTGAAACAGTATTGTTGCAAACTGTGAGAGCGAGGGTTGAAGGACCCGGTGGAAAGAAGCTTGTGCGTTGCTTGATTGATGGAGGAAGCCAACGGAGTTTTGTTCAGGAGAAACAAGTGAAGGATTTAAAACTGCCAGTGTTGAAACAAGAAACACTGAACCTGCACACGTTTGGCTCTAAGAACCCTGTGACCACTAAATGCAACGTCATAAAACTAGTCCTGGAGAATGTGAGAAACAAAGATCAGGAAATTGAGATTGAAGCTGTTCAAACGCCGCAGCTGTGTACTGCAGTCATGAAAATACCCAGTAAACACATCCAACAGCAGCTGGAGAAAAAAGGGCTACCGGTAGCAGATGTGTCAACAGGAGACAAGAACGATTTAGAGCTGTCAGTACTGATCGGAGCAGATTACTACTGGAAAATAGTCACAGGCAAAACTGAAAGACTGTCAGATGCATTAGTTGCTATTGAAACCAGATTTGGCTGGGCAGTGCAAGGACCAGTTGTCATGTCCAGTATGAATGAAGCAGCATGTATGCACATTGGACTCAGTGAAGACTCATGGGAGATCTCAAACCAGCTAAAAGCATTTTGGGAAATAGAGTCACTGGGAATTTCTACCAAAGGTGAGGAAACACCTGATGACAAGAAAGCACAAGAGAGCTTTGACAGGTCAGTCAGATTCATAAATGAGCGGTATGAAGTTGCATTGCCATGACGACAAGACACACCCAAGCTAGCAGACAACAAGAAGGTTGCAGAGAAAAGGTTTGAAAGCTTGAAAAGAAAACTGAAATCTGATGTAACGCTGTTCAAAAGATACAATGATGTAATAGAAGAATACAAAGAGCAGGGAATATGTGAAGATGTGCCAGAGAGCAGCTATTCAGCAGAGGCAGAGAATGTAACATACTACTCGCCTCATCATGCTGTAATCAGAGAGGACAAGGTAACTACCAAATTAAGGGTAGTTTTTGATGCTTCATCACGTGAAGAAGGTTGTTCTTCTTTAAATGACTGTTTATTACCTGGCCCAAACCTGAATGCTGACCTCATAAGCATTTTAATCAGATTCAGACAAAATTCAGTAGCTTTCACAGCAGACATTACAAAGGCTTTCCTGCAGATATCCATTACTGAGAGTGACAGAAATGCTGTGAGATTTTTGTGGTTTACAGGACCCCCAGATTCTGAAGGCACCAACACACGCATAATGAGAATGGCACGTGTTGTGTTTGGAGTAACTTCAAGTCCATTCTTACTTGCAGCCACAATCAGACATCATCTAGAAAAATATCAAGCTGACCAACCAGATACAGTAAAGCTAATGAGAGACTCACTTTATGTGGATGATCTGATTGCTAGTTCAAGCAATGCAGAAGAGGCATACAAACTTACTACAAGAGCGAGAGAGATATTGGCGGCTGCCAACATGAACCTGTGTAAGTGGACAACAAACTCCCATGAACTGCAAACTAAGTGGTCAAACAGCAGCCTTGATTTTACACAAGAAACAGAAGCACATGGAGCTGTGCTCAAGGTACTTGGTTTGGTGTGGAGACCGGACACAGACGACTTTGCATTTGACCTCAAACACTTGATGAGCATTCTGAAAGGAAAAGAGAACACAAAGAGGAGTGTTTTGAGATCATCCGCCAGAATCTTTGATCCCATAGGATTCCTAACGCCATTTACTATTCGAGTAAAATGTTTGTTTCAAGAAATGTGGCGAAGGGGCCTGAGCTGGGATGACGAGCTGCCTCCAGACCTTTCACAAGCATGGCAACAGTGGTGCATGGAGCTTCCTCAGATCCACCAAATAGTCATTCCAAGGTGGTATGGAACAGAAAACCTGTCAGGTAAATCACAAGATCTCCATGTTTTCACAGATGCAAGCGAAAGGGCCTATGGCGCAGTTGCGTACCTGCAAGGACAAACACCAGAAGAAGAGACTGTTACCACGCTGGTAGCGTCCAAGTCAAGAGTGGCACCAATCAAAACAATAACACTTCCACGGTTGGAATTAATGGGAGCCTTGATTGGAGCAAGGTTGGCAAATAACCTTTTGAATGCACTAAATATGCAACTCAGCCAACTCAAAATGTGGTCAGACTCCATGATAGTGATCCATTGGATTCGCAGCTCATCAAAGAAATGGAAACAGTTTGTTGCGAACAGGGTCATGGAGATACAAACTTTGACACCTCCGGAACTATGGACACATTGTAATGGGAAACTTAACCCAGCTGATCTCACAACAAGAGGTCAGTCTGCAACAAAGCTGAAAGAAGAGCTCTGGTGGTCAGGCCCACAATTTTTGAAAGAAAGGGAGCATCAAACCACCCCGCCAGAGACAACAGAAAACGTGTTTTCAGAAGAAGAGGTTAAAGCGGAGTTAAAGGCAAGTCAAGTCGCAGTACATCTCAGTAACAGTGAAAGAGTAGAATCTGAGCCATTGCTTCAACTGGAAAGGTACAGCAAACTACAAACTATTCTAAGAATAACTGCATGGATTCAAAGATTTTTTCACAACTGTTGTTCAAATCAAAGAAAAGCTGGAGAAATAACAGCAAAGGAAATATCAGAAGCTGAAAAGGTCTGGATACGTGAAGCACAACTTAGCAGTTTTGAAAGGGAAATAAAAGAGTTGAAAACTGGAGAAAATGTGAACAAAAACTCAAAATTGAGAGACTTTAAACCATTTCTGGAAGAGCACGGTTTAATCTGTGTAGGAGGAAGGCTGCAACAATCGGACATGAGTTTCAGTGAGCAACACCCATGGTTGCTACCCTCAAGTCACAGATTTGCACAACTTCTGATGGAATACAGTCACAAAAAGGTTATGCATTCAGGCGTAAGAGACACTCTTGTTCATCTGCGAGAGAAATACTGGATTCCACGTGCAAGACAGCTTGTCAAAAAATGTATTTCAGATTGTACTATCTGTAAAAGATTCAAAGTGAAAGCAGCACAGCAAACAGCTGCGCCTCTACCCAAAGACAGAGTTACGGAAGCACCGCCCTTTGAAATCACAGGTGTAGACTTTGCAGGCCCACTGTTTGTAAAGACAAAGAACACTACAGAGAAAGCGTATGTCGCACTTTTCACCTGTGCAGTGACACGTGCAGTGCACCTTGAATTAGTGTCGAGTCTATCAACAGAAAGTTTCCTCTTGGCACTCAAAAGATTTGTTTCACGGAGGGGACTATGCAGAATAATCTACTCGGACAATGCAAAAACTTTCAAACGGGCTGATCAAGATCTAAAGGACCTGTGGAAAGCTATGAAAGAGCCTGAGCTGTTCGAATATTTTTCTGAAAGAGGAATCAAGTGGAAATTTATTGTGGAGAGAGCAGCTTGGTGGGGCGGGTTTTGGGAAAGATTAGTGCGTTCTGTAAAGGGATGCCTCAAAAGAGTCATGGGCAGAGCATCTTTGCGTTTTGAAGAGTTAACTTCTCTATTGACAGAAATAGAAGCCACTATCAACTCAAGACCACTCACATTTGTGTACAATGATTTGAAAGAACCTCTACCTCTGACGCCAGCTCATTTCCTGATTGGGAAAAGACTCACCTCTTTACCACCAAAGCCATTTTCTGCAGAAGGTCAGACAACAAATGCAAACAAAGAAGAGCTGACCCGAAGATGGAAATACCGTCACAGACTTGTAAATGAATTTTGGAACCGATGGAGGAGGGAGTATTTGCAGGACCTCAGATCTGCACACACTCGTCAAACCCCAAATCCAATGCAACTCAAAACAGGAGATCTAGTTCTAATTGGAGATGACAAGATGCCACGTCTAACATGGAAAACAGGACTAATTACGGAAGTGTTCCCAGGAAGAGATGGACTAGTCAGATCCTGCGCTGTGCGTACTTGAACTGGGACAACATTAAGAAGACCAGTTCAGCTACTATATCCTTTTGAAATTATTGCTTAAACTGTCTTCTGGGGGGGAGGATGTTGAATATTTAGTAACAAATGGTTTAGGTGCAAATTAGTTATGTGAGAGGTTATTGAATGTGTTTTACAAATTCATTTAAACACACAGAACCAATAATTTAGTTAATAGTTTACTGATAAAAGATATTAATGTAACATATTTCATTTATTCCAGAACGTGTTTTTCCTTCAAATATATTGTAATGATCCATGATGGACGTTATTGCTAAATGTGTGTCACAGTTATTGTTCTCTTTAAGTTAGGTTGTTTTGGGGTTGAACCGGAAGGAGATGTGGGGGGTCGCTCTTGGGAGGGAGGTCTCTTTTTTTCTTGTGTGAGTTAGAGTTGGCTGTATCCGGCGAGAGCTGTTCTGTGTGTGTCCGGCCTGATTAAATGGTGTTAGTAACGAAACCTCTGCCTGGTGCTTGGGTGACATAACGGAACGTTACACTGGTGTCAGAAGCTTAAACTACGAACTACCACGCCTGGATCTATTACCAGCGGCTCTGCTCACGGCTCAGGGACACAACTCCCGATTATGCGGAGGAACACTGTTAAGAAGGAGGAGCAGGAGATGGATATCCGACCCGCTCGCAGCGTGAGGGAAGCGGCGCTCCAGCTGGCTGCTGAGGCTGGGTTCTCCCCAGGTTTGTCTCGGCTGGAGGGCCGTTCGCGCCATGATCGCCATTTCGGCGGGACGGAGCGGAGGTCATGTGATGTAAACAATGATGGCAGCGCCCATGCACAGCCGGCTACGGTAAACATAAAGACACCCAAGTTCAGCGGTAAGACGCCGTGGGAAGTGTTTATTGCTCAGTTTGAACTATTAGCTGCTGCAGCTGGCTGGTCTGTCGAACATAAAGCATTGCAATTAGCTCTGTGCCTGTGTGAGGATGCAGCAGCATGCCTGCTGCTGCTGAGTGAAAGAGAGAGGGGAGACTATACTGCTCTAGTTGGGGCACTCCAGAGACGGTTTGGGCAGTATAACCAGCCTGTGCTACTGAGGTCAGAGTTTCACAACAGACGGAGACTGCCTGGAGAACCGCTGCGTATCCTGGCCCATGACATTGAGTGCCTCTGCAGGCGGGCCTATGACAACATGCCCCTTGCAGTGCAGACAGAGCTCGCCCGTGATCAGTTCCTACAGGCCCTCAGTCCCAAAGAGCTCCGTATTCAGACACAGCTTGCTCGTCCAACCACACTCAGTGCAGCTCTGGAGTTGGCGTTGGAGAGGGAGATGCTGACAGGACCTCCTGGAGGGGCTGAGGATTCACCAGTGGTCAGAGCAACATCTGCACCTGCTGAGCGGACGGAGAGGCAGGGGGGACCACACAGCATGACCCAGGCGGCTGCTCTTCAGTCACCTTCTCCCCGTGCTGGCACACGCCGCCGACCACAAAGCTGCTGGGGATGTGGACAAGCTGGACATCTCATCAGGCAGTGCCCCAGGTTTGCAGCGGCGCAGGGAAACGGTCAGGGGCCCGTGTAGGTGGGAGTACACGGGCTGTCGTGACCAACACCCCCACACCACCCACATTGTCACCTGGCATGGTCATTACTGTAGGCTGGACCCAAGTTGGTGACTTTTGCCACATTCCGGTGGTGGTTGATGGGGTATCCTGCACAGCACTCCTCGACACAGGGTCCAACACAACACTGGTCCGACCTGACATCATTCCAGCTGGGACTGCCATGCAAACAACCAATGTGCAGCTTAAGACAGTGACTGGTGACCTGGCCCCCATAAAAGGGAGGGGGATGTTTCAGTTTAAGGTTGGAGACCTAACCATGCCTTTTGCTGCCTGGGTGGCTGACGTCCAGGATGCCTGCATCCTGGGGCTGGACTTTTTACGAGCCATTGATGGTGTGCTGGACCTCGGGGAAGGCTGTCTGTTACTCCCGGGAGGAGAGAGGGTGCAGCTTAAACCCCCACCTTTAAACCCATCCCCTGCTGTAATAGCGGCTTGCACCTCGGAGTCCCCTGTATTACCACTAGTTGAACAGCGAACTGATGAAGAGGAGAGGCTGTCAGCAGTGAGAAACGTCTGGTCCAGGAACTGTGAGGGCCTGACTCAGCAGCAGCAAGGAAGTCTATGGCAGGTGCTCTTGGACTTTAAAGACATTTTTGCCCTCACAGAGTGTGATGTAGGCCTGACACACTTGGTGGAACACGTTATAGACACTGGGGATGCTCGTCCTGTTAAAATGCGTCCTCGTCGCCTTCCTCTGGCTCATCAGGAGGCGGCTGACCAAGAACTGCGTGAGATGCTAAAGATGGGCATCATAGAGCCATCTGAAAGTCCCTGGGCATCTGCTGTGGTGATGGTGCCCAAGAAGAACAGTCCACGAATGCGCTTCTGCGTGGACTACAGGCCACTTAATAAAGTTACTAAAAAGGACTCTTATCCCCTTCCCAGAATCGATGAGTCTCTCGACCTGGTGGCAGGGTCTTCCTGGTTCTCCACCCTGGACCTGCGAAGTGGTTACTGGCAGGTGCCCCTGTCCCCAGATTCTAGACCAAAGACGGCCTTTTGCACGAACAGGGGACTGTGGCAGTTCAGAGTCCTGAGCTTTGGCCTGTGCAACGCCCCAGCCACCTTTGAGAGACTTATGGACGGTGTGCTGGCTGGTGTCCCAAGACAGCAGTGTCTGGTCTACCTGGACGACCTCCTGGTGCATGGGACCTCTTTTGAAACCACCATGGATACCCTGAGACAGGTAATGGAGAGAGTAAGGGCCGCAGGCCTTAAGCTGCACCCGGACAAGTGTCACTTCATGAGGAGGGAGGTGGAGTTCCTTGGTCACAAGTTGGGTCGGGAGGGCATCAGCACTTTGGAGGAAAAAGTGCAGACCATTAGGGACTGGCCCACTCCCGCAGACCAGGTGCAACTAAAAAGCTTCCTGGGACTGGCGTCATATTACAGGAGGGTTGTAAAAGGCTTCTCCTCCATAGCTGCACCACTCTTTCGCCTGCTGCAGAAGGATCACGACTTCAGCTGGACCCAAGACTGTCAGCAGGCATTCGACACCCTGCGCAGATCCCTGACGGAGTCTCCGATCCTTGCCCCACCTGACCCCGCACTACCATTTGTCCTGGACACAGATGCAAGTAGTGTGGGACTGGGAGCCGTGCTGTCGCAGGTCGGACCTGAAGGTGAGAAGGTGGTGGCATACTTCAGCCGGGTCCTGAATAAGAGTGAGCGACGCTATTGTGTCACACGGCGAGAGCTCCTGGCTGTGGTGATGGCAGTGAGACACTTTAAGTACTACCTATGTGGCACGCCTTTTATCATCAGGACTGATCATGCCGCCCTCCAGTGGCTTATGTCTTTCAGAGAACCAGAGGGGCAGGTGGCTCGTTGGCTGGAGGAGCTCCAGGCCTTTAATTTCACTGTGGAGCACAGAGCAGGGGCACACCACTCCAATGCGGATGCACTATCCCGCTGCCCATGTGCCGCGACAGGCTGCCGCTATTGTGGGAAGCGGGAGGAGAAGGAGAGGGAACTCACAGCAACAGATAATCCTGCACAGCTCTCCTGCAGGGCACTCCTAGTGGTGGACATGGCAGAATGGAGGGCCCAGCAGGAGCAAGACACCGACCTGCTACCAGTACTACGATGGCTTGAGAACGAGCAGCGACATAACTGGGATGAGGTTACCGGGCTCTCTATCGCCACCAAAGGGCTGTGGGCCAAGTTCAATGCTCTAAGGTTGGACAAGGGAGTGCTGCAGCGCGGCTGGAAAGATCCTGCTACAGGTGAGGAAAGGTGGCAAGTTGTGGTACCCAAGTCGCTAAGGCCAGCGGTGCTGGAAGCCTGCCATGGGAGTAGAGGCGCTGGCCACTTTGGCGTGTCAAAGACCCTTCGCCGCCTGCGCCAGGGTTACTATTGGGGCCAGCAGCGTAGAGATGTGGAGGGCTTCTGCCGAAGCTGTGACTCCTGTGCCGCCCACAAAGGTCCGCTGGACCAGTCCCGTGCTCAACTTCAACAGCAACCGGCAGGTGCACCGATGGAGCGAGTGGCTGTGGACATCATGGGGCCATTTCCCCGGACTGATAGGGGAAACCGCTATGTGGTTGCTGCTATGGACTATTTTACCAAATGGCCAGAAGCATACGCCATCCCGGACCAGGAGGCGGAGACAGTGGCTGACACATTAGTGGAGGGAATGCTCAGCAGATTTGGAACGGCAGGGGTTCTTCACAGTGACCAAGGCCGTAACTTTGAGTCCAGGGTGTTTGCTGCCATGTGCGAACGCCTTGGAATTCAGAAGACCCGCACCACGCCACTCCACCCCCAGAGTGATGGCCTGGTGGAAAGGTTTAATAGGACACTGGCCCAGCAGTTAGCCATCATCACGTCAGAACACCAGCGTGACTGGGACACTCACCTCCCACTCATCCTAATGGCCTACAGGTCGGCCGTCCAGGACTCCACCCAGTGCACACCCGCCCTGCTCATGTTAGGGAGAGAACTAAGGACCCCTGCTGAACTGGCTTTTGGGAAACCTCCTGCTGCTCCGGATGCGCCACCGGGTCAAAGCTATGCCAGGAAGCTGCAGGACCGACTGGAGTCGGCGCATTCCTATGCTCGGGACCAGCTGGCAAAGGCGGGACTGCGGCAAAAGAGAAACTACGACCTGACTACTAAAGGGAGGCACTTCCGTGCTGGAGAGCTGGTGTGGGTCTACAGCCCGAAGAGAAAAAAAGGACGGTGTCCTAAACTGGACAGCAACTGGGTTGGACCCTGCAGTGTCCTGGAACGAGTTGGGGAAGTGGTTTATAGAGTACAGTTACCACCTAGAGGCAGGAAAGTGGTCCTGCACAGAGACAGGATGGCCCCTTATAAGGGTCGTTCTCCTTCCCCTTTCTCTGAGGGATGCGTGCAAATCCCCCGCACTCCAGCTCAGCTGGACTCCCAGCTGGACATGGCTCCCTCCCCATCCCCTTGTTCTCCCCCTCAGTTTCCTGTAGTTCATGCCACCCCTCGGAAGCCAAAGAGGCGACGTCAACTGCCTCCCCGCCTCAGAGACTGTGTTTTTCCCTCGAGGACGAGGAACTTTTTGTTGGGGGAGCAGTGTAATGATCCATGATGGACGTTATTGCTAAATGTGTGTCACAGTTATTGTTCTCTTTAAGTTAGGTTGTTTTGGGGTTGAACCGGAAGGAGATGTGGGGGGTCGCTCTTGGGAGGGAGGTCTCTTTTTTTCTTGTGTGAGTTAGAGTTGGCTGTATCCGGCGAGAGCTGTTCTGTGTGTGTCCGGCCTGATTAAATGGTGTTAGTAACGAAACCTCTGCCTGGTGCTTGGGTGACATAACGGAACGTTACAATATGCATTTAGATTCCCCACTAGATGGCGGTGTTGCCTCGCGTTTGGGCAGAGGCGAAGAAGACAATGTTGTTAGCTAGTTTTAAGCATGTTAGCCAGCCGAACAAGTGTGTTGTACAAATGTATTAATTAGATGCAGTTCTAGTAAAAGCAAGATGAAGTTCAAATCGGACGTCTGGGCATTTTTCCTTTAAAAACAGATGTTGCAGCTAAATCCACAACACTATCCAACTATGAAGCTTACCTTTAATCTCAGCCAAACCGATTTGCTGAGGAACAAATGAAACACTGAAATAAGCCAAACATCAAACGTTAGAGACGATCTGACTGAATTATATCTGTGCTTAACTTCCACTCAGTGGTGAAAGTTGTGAAAATGATTCAGGCGTTCTCTCCGGGTATGGTGAGCATCGACCGCCCGGCAGGCTGTTAGACCAGTGAGAACGAGCATCTCAGAAATCATTGGAGCACTTTTGCAGTTATGATATCTTGATAAGTTGAGCAGATATTTGAGGTTTATACATCTACATTCTCACCTAAAACACTGTAAAAGTTTATTTTGTGTCACACAGATTCCAAAATCTTCGACTGTTGGTCTCTGAGCGAACTTTGCAGGAGCCTCTCCCTCTGTGTCCTCACTGTGTGTGGTCAGTGTAGACACACAGATGCTGCCACACATCTTAACGCTCCACCTGTCATCGGCCGACACCAGCATCTGTCTCGTGCTTCTTTGCTGATTGCAGGCCAAAAAGTGATTTTTGGTATTTGCCAAAAAAAAAAAATATTTTTGAGTGAGAAAGAACACTCCTGTCACAGGTAGAAGCTGCAATCACATTTCAGCAAAGTGACTTTTATATTTTCTTTATCAGGTAAAAACTCATTTTTTCAGAGAGATCTGCCCAAGAGTGCAGCAGAAGAAATATAACATCACAGCTCTATAAAGAGAGTTGATGTGGCCAAAAAGGAGCCGGTTGATTATAATGTAGATACAGTAACACAGTCATAAAGATACAAAACAGGTCATTTCTTAGTTTTATTTATAAGGCCTTCATAAATTCTGTGGACTACAGTCTACTAACCAATATAATCAGGGACATTATACATCAAAAACACACAAAAACATTGGAAATCAGGTTATTGTTGTTTTTTTCTGAAATCACTTATTGGTACAACACCAGCAGCTGGATAAGATCAAGTTTCCAGAGATGAACATTTGCATAGAAAATGTTCATCTTGTTTGGCTCCACATGTTTGTGAATGCAGATTTTCTCTGTTCTGAACTCAAACAAGAACTGCTTGAGATCCAGACTGAGTGACTCCACCTACGTGACATTTTATGCACGTCTACCACTGCTCTGGAGTCAGACCTGCGCTGTGTACTTGTGTGTCCTTCACATTATTGTCAGTAGTTTACCTGTTTCTCTGTTATCAGAATTACACAGCAGTATTTTACAGTTTCTGTATGTAATAAATTTCAGTTGGAAATTCAGAGCTTTATGCTTTATGTTTGGTTACTTCATGTTTGTTTGCTGCACAGAAATGAAAGTAATGATTTGAATTCATTTGGAAATGTATTACAATGGGAGCAGAATTTTCAACAGAGGTAGGCGAGAATCTGACTTTTATGAGCCGACTTAGGAGATGATTTTTACTGGGATTCACTTTTGGAACAATCGGGTCCTGCAGAAGCATCTGACTAGACCGAAAATCTGATTTTTGCTACTTCGACTTTGGCGACTTTCACTGTAGTTTTAATCTAGTTTCTAAAGTTGTTTGTTTGACACATACAGAAGTTTTTAAATATTCAAGTTCAGATATTATATCTTCATGATGAAAAGCATTTGTTCAATCTGTTCTTATTATTGTGTGTCAGCTTTTTCTAAAAGTCTGCACCAGCTGATCTGACTGAAACAATTGTGTTTGATTGTGTCACAGATGATCCTGATGCTCCTATCCTGGTGAGTCCTGTTCATCCTGTGACTGAAGGAGCTTCTGTTAGTCTGAGCTGCAGTTTGAGGACACAAAAAATACTTTCCAATGTGTTTTTCTACCACAATGACAAACTTATTCAAAGTGATACTCGAGAGGAGCTGAAGATCTCTGCAGTGTCAAAGTCTGATGAAGGTTTCTACAAGTGTGAATACTCAGGAAGAGAGTCACCACAGAGCTGGATGTTAGTTAAAGGTGAGCAGGATCAAAACAGTTTTTACTTTGATTTATTGTAGATTGATTATTCTTATTCATGTACCTCATTTATTTTGTGATGTACTGCAAGCGTGTGCTTGTTATTCCAGATTTAGGATTTAATATTCAAAGTTATTTATTTTTTTTAAATTAAAGCACTTTGTAAATTCAGTTCAGTTTATGTTTATTAATACTGAACATTTCTTATTTACAGCAGCTGAGAGCTCTTCATTTCCTGTTCTGATGATTGTTCGACTAACTTTTGGATTCATCATTATTTTCCTCCTGCTCTTGTTGTGTTGCTGCAGACGGTCCAAAGGTGGGACTTCATTAAACTCACAGATGGATCATAAGGTCCTGAAGTGGAAATGAGTTACAGCAGAATAAAACACACAATCGTGTGAAAGCAAATGTCTTCTTTCCATTTTTAATAAAGGTCCTGCTAATGAGCAGACGGTGAATCAGGATGAACATCAGCAGCAAGTGTACTCCTCTCTTCTTCATGGTTAGTTTTTCATCTACTTTAAAATATTCTGATGCTCTTTGCATCCAGACTGTAATTATTACATCTGCTGCAGTTTGAACTCTGTTGAAGGAAACAAGAATACTTGTTTGAAACTGTGTTTAAATTAGTATCACAGACATGAGGTGACTGATTTTCTCTGACCTGTAGGTGATCGTTGTGTCTATGAGACAATCAGAGGCTCTGAAAACACTGAAAATGGTAAAGTACACACTTTCATTAATACAGAGTTTGTGGAAGCTGGATGATTAAACAATAACTGTGTTTAACATTAAAGTCAATAAGATGATTATTTTATATATTATATCTGTGATTCAGCTCAAAGTCATTAACAAGACGAGTGAGTGCACAAACTCTGAGATTTGAAATGTAAAATCTACATTGTTAATTATTCTGACTGATAATAAATGCAAACAGAGGGTGTTTGCTTTTAAATGCTTTCATTTGATCACCTCAACAGGACAACGTGGTGACCCAGAGGAGAGCTCTGACTACTATAATGTGAATCCAAATTCAGCCACAGCTCTAAAATCTTAACAGCAGCTCTTTAGCTGTTTTTATCTTTTCTCTTTAAAGGAACTTAAAAACTTGACGTCACTTTGAGTGAAAAGGAGCAGATTTTTCATTCAAAGCAATGATCCTGATAGCCTGAGTTTATATTTCCTTCAGAAAGAATCCCTCAGTGTGTTTCACTCATTTCTTATTAGTCATAATATTAATGAACTTTAATGTGCTGTAGATCTGTTTTTATGGTGAACCCCAAGTTGCTCTCTGATGCAAGCATTGGAGTATGAATGTGTGTGTGAATGTTAGACATTTACAGCTTAGTTACTCATATTCATTGTTTGAATATGGGTTGTATACATGTTGTTGTAAACGTGTTGTATAAACGCTTTGAGTGCTCAGAGTAGAAAAGTGTTATATAAGAACTAATCCATTTAACTATTTCTTTAATTTTGTCATATCATAAATTTCTTTCTTGGAAACACTTTGTAACTTTGTTAAGAAAAGTGCTCTATAAATGTTGTGTTGTGTTGTTGTTGTGTGTCAGAGTGAGCACATTTACAGCTGTTCAGTGTTGTGCATAAATCCACTGAAAGAGAGCGTTCATTTAAAGGCACTCATTGTTACTTAAACAGCTCAGAGGTTGTTGTTGAGTTGTTTTGTGTTCTCACACATGATGCCAAAAACAAGTGTTACAAAAAGAGCAGAAAGAAAACTCCAAAAGCAACAAACACACACACACACACACACACACACACACACACACACACACACACACACACACACACACACACACACACACAGTGTAAGAAGAGCTGCACACATGAAAATTTCAGCAGTGAGTTCATATCAACCGTAAATATTTCTGCAATCACCACAATTTTTGTCTCCACTGATAAAAAACACACCTCTCAAATATAATCACTGGACTGTGTTTAGAGCTGGTAACCAACAGAGGGCGCAATTTAGTCATAGTCCAAATGATTCATCTGTTTGGCTGGGTGTTAAATATTTCCCAGAGCTGTGATGATGAAGGTTAAAGACTTTGACTTCAGAGGTTGTCATTTACCACAGCGTGTTGCAGAAGCTAAATAATCCCCGTCTGTTGTTTGTAGCTCTTCACAACAGTCTCATTCATCCAGAGAAAGAATCAACCCCTCTGTGACAGTAAAAGGTGGCCATGAGTATAAAATGAAGGTGTGTGTATCAGAGGAGGGAAAATGTGTTTTTAGAACCAGAGTAATGTGGTGATATTTTTGTTTCATGTGGTTTATGTATTTATGAATAAAAACACTTTCTTTATGTCAGTTTTATCTGACAAATATTTTGGACTGTGTGAGTTTTTTCTGTTATTATGGACTTGTTATAGTGGTGTAATACCCAGAATGGCCTGTCAGAGGCAGTGGGGCGATCATACCTGGAGCCCTTTTATTTACAGACTCTCTTCATTCAGCTTAAACAACAAAAAGTGTGTGTGCTGGGTGTGTGGGGCCCTTTGTAATGCTGGTGGCCCTTTTCCTGCATCTGGAGGTGTAAATGTCTGTGGTGGTGGAGAAGCTGACTCCAACAGTCCAACAGTGCAGACTTCACCACTCTCTGCAGAGCTTTCCTCTTTGCTGCAGAGCAGCTTCAATGCCACACAGTGATGCAGGAGTACAGGACGCTCTCCACCACACATCTGTAGAATGAGGAGAGGACTGAACTTCCAAGTCCAGCACGCCTCAGCCTCTTGAGGAAGTAGAGAAGTTGGTGTGCCTTCCTGACCAGACTGGAAGTGTTGTTGCCCCAGGTGAGGTTGTTACTTAGGTTTACACCCAACTATTTGAAGCTGGAGACCACTTTCCATCATTTCTGTGGGATATTGTGTGTCCTGTTGTATCACCTTTCTAATTTTCCTAGGTTTTCATCCATGGATTACAGCTGACATGTTTCCTTTATTTTCTGTCTCTTTTTAGGAGAGTTGGGGTGAAGATGGGTCTGCAGGGGAAGGTCAGCCCCTTGCAGGCCAAAGAAGTGAGACAGTTAAAAAAATTAAAAATGCAATTTATGTACACATCTGTAAGCAAATAAGAGTTTTCATGGAATAAGTTAATAAACTTCCATCCATCCATCCATCCATCCATCTTCTTCTGGGGCAGCAGCCTAAGCAGAGAACTCTAGACTTCCCTCTCCTCAGTTGTTGGGAATTATTTTTATTACTTTGATATTTCTCATTTATATTTAAGGCCTTGGTGGGATTCAGGTACATCTTTGGTTCACATGACATTGTGTATGGTGTATTTTAGGTAACTTTATGACAGTGGGCCTCCCAAAAGTTGAGCTCTGCAGATCTGCCAGAGCTGTTGTAAACTACTGGGTACTCTGGGGACGTGTGTTTCTTTCCTGGGAAGAAAGTTAGTAAAATGTGATTGGCTGGGGTTCAAATTTCGGGGAGGGGGTGACAATTTATGAAAATTGAGAGGGATGAAAGGAGAGTGGGCAGTTACCATCTTCAGGTTATAAATTGATGCGCCCCCTCTTTGTCTCTCTCTCTTGTTCTGCTCTTCTTCTTCTCTTCCTGTCTCTGCATCTTTCTCGGTTTCTCTCTTCCCTTTTCTCTTCTTCTTTCTCCTCTCCTGTTTGTGTGTGTGTGAGTATTCTTGTCTTAATTCTGTTACTGTCTGTGTTTTGTGTAACCAATATGTCTAATAAACAGCCTGCATTGGAGCCTGCTCATCCCTGTGATTTTTCTTTTGGAAACTTTAGTTTTAATTGAGTCTTATACAGGATTGAATCTACTTCATTTCGGCCATAAAGGAACAAATCACGATCCAACACAGCCACCTCCTCCAGTTTATCTGGGTGACCCCAAAGCGTCCCCAGAGAGATATAATCTCTTCAGTATGTCCTGGGTCTGCCCTGGGGCCTCCTCCCAGTAGGACATGCCCAGAACACCTCACTCAGGAGGTGTCCAGGAGGCATCCTAGTCAGATGACTGAACCACCTGACCTGGCTCCTTTTGATGTGTAGGAGTAGTAGCTCTACTCTGAGCCCCTCCTGAATGGCTGCAGTCCTCAACCAATCTCTAAGGGAGGGGCCAGCCACCCTTCAGACAAAGCTAATTTCCATCGCTTGTATCTGCGGTCACGTCGTTCAGCTACTACCCGTAGCTCGTGACCATAGGTGAGGGTAGGGACGTAGATCAGTCAGTAAATTGAAAGCTGTGTTTTTATGCTCAGCACTCACTTCACCAGGACAGATCAGTGCAGTGCAGACACTGAACTGATCCAGCTGAAATTCTCCTGCTCCTCATTTACTCGTGAACAAGACCCAGAGATACTTAAACTTAGGGCAGCAACTCATCCCTGACCTAGAGTGGGCACTCCATCCTTTTCCAGCTGAAGACCATGGCCTCAGACTGGAGGTGCTCATTCTCATTCCTGCTGTGTCACACTCGGCGGTGAACTGCTCCAGTTCAAGCTGGAGGTCACCACCTAATGAAGCCAACAGGACCACATCATCTGCAAAAAGCAGAGATGAGATTCTGAGGCCAACAAGCTGGAAGCCTTCTGTCACTTAACTACGCCTAGAAATTCTGTCCATAAAAATTACAGAATCGGTGACACAGGGCAGCCCTGGCACAGTCCAGCACCCATTGGAAACTGTCAGCAATTTGGACCAAGCCACCAGGAGACACAGCCAAATGCTCTCCAAGTCCACCAAATGCACGTAAACTGGTTGGCCAAGCTTCCACACACACTCAAATATCTTTGAGAGGATTCAAAGCTGGTCCAGGGTCCAACAACCAGGTCAAAAACTGCATTGTTTCTCCTCAATCTGATGGTCCATTAACGGACCACCTCTCCTTTCCAGCACCCTGGCATAGACTTTCCTGGGAAGGCTGAAGAGTGTGATCCCCTGGTAGTTTGAGCACATTCTTAAAGGGGACAAATCATGAGGATGAACTTCTGTAGCACAAGACTAGATTGTTGTCATGGCCTGGGCAGGCTCAGGGCTTTTGTTTCTTTTCCTTCTCCTCTCACCAGTTTTTTTTTTTAGTTCTTTTTCTCTATACAGGTGGGCAGATGAGTCCCTGGGTCCCCGCCTGGGTGTGGCTGTCTCTCTAATTGCCTTCCATACCTGTTCGTAATCTCCTCCTCATCATCATCCAGGTTATTCAGTGGCTGGAAGGACTGCAGAGCTCCACCAGATCGTTACACCTCCCATGGTGGTAATTAGACTCTCCATGTTTGCATCTCAGTTCTCTGCATTTGTTAATTTCATCTCTCTGTCTGCCTTCTAGTCGCCTGCTCTGAGCTCACTCTGTGAACCTGATTTCTGATTTACCTACATTCCCAAAAGGTGCCACTCAAGCCTCCTGTCACACGCACATACCTGCCACTCCCCACTCATTTCCCCCTGCTGGATACCTGCCTGTCGACCCAGAACCTATCCAACGATTCACGTCCGGCTAATCCAAAAATCTCCACTGTACCAATAACCAGTTTCCTCTTCTGTGCCACCCTCCAGTCCCCAGAACTCTTCATTAACTTCCTCAATAAACCTTTAAAAACTGCTGTCAGTGAGCTCAGTGTGTCTTTGTGCTAATATGACAACTGTTTTTGACCTGTTTGTCCATTGATTAAATCTCTTAAAAGACTTGGCAAGTGAATAAACCTGTATATGTTTTATTAATGTAAAACTTTTAACGCACTTACAAAATAAAAAAATAATAGAAATCAGACCTGCACAGGTACACAGTGATAGGTTTTCATTAAGCAGTAATGTGAAGCAATAATAGAAGATCAAACTGCAAACTTGAAAATACAGAGTAATATCTTTGTTCTTCTGAGCAGCCTGCACTGCCTACATGTGTGTTAAAGACTGTTGCTGGTTACTCTCTATTCTCCCTCAGGTTTATTTTTATCTTCTAAAAAAACTCATGATTTCTGTCTGAGCCACCAAGCAAAGAGGAAATGCAGCCTGTGGTTTCAGCCAAAAGTCTTCCTTTGGCAGATGTCTTGTTTTACTATGTCATCAGCACAGAGCAGAGTTAACAAGGAACACAGACAAAGAGCACAGTGGGAATTTCACTTTGCTCTCTGTTTGCATGGCACACTTTTATGTTATCTGTCTGTACTGCAAAAATAGTAATAATTATCACTGCTACATTTAAGTATGCACGACCCTGTATGAAAACAGGTCAACAATAGAGTCACTGTGGTGATGACACATGCTGGACTACAGTAAAAAAAACTATGAGCATCAAGAGAAACTGTGAAAAGTTGTTTTCTCACGCTCAGAAACAGCTGCGTTTAAAAGACTGTGCATGAAAATGCTGTTAATGTCCCCCCCCCCCCCCCCCCCCCCCCCCCCCCACACACACACACACACACACACACACACACACAGACAGACACATGACAGATATGTGCATTACTCACAGACTTGGCTAACCAATTGAAGAGGTATTCTGGAGAGATAGAAGCCAGAAGAATAAACCAGATGTTCTCCACTGAACCACTTCAGGTGTACTCGTGTAATCTAAGTGGCAGAAACAACACCCCACCAATGCCCCATCAACGCTGGAGACGGAGTAAGAATGCAAAACACAACACCATTGCTCAGTGGTTAGTGGATCTAAGAACAGACCACAGCAACCTCCCTGAACAGGATCCAGTAAGTATGACAGTGGCAGACATCCAAAAAAGTGTCTTACATATGAAGAATCAGACAGCACCAGGCCCTGACATGATTCACACCTAATGGCAAAAGAAGCCGACTGCAGAAATGAAGCACGTGCTAAAAGCTAAGACACACCTGGAATGGCTGACTGAAGGCAGACTGTCCTGATCCCCAAGGATCTGCAGAAGGGACCGGTCCCATCCAACTACTGGCCAATAACTTTAAACCAATTTCACAATTGACCATCAAGTGTGGGATTTACCAAGGAGATGCTCCTTACCCACTGCTGTTTTGCATAGACCTGAACCTCCTAGGCTAGATCATCAACAACTGGTTACGGATACCAGCTATTGAACGGAGCAAACATCAGCCACCTCCTCTACATGGATGACATCAAGCTGTACGCCAGGAGTAAACAAGACATTGATTCACTGATCCACACCACTAGGATCGAACATCATTCAGACTGGAAAAGTGAAGTCAGATGTTAGCAAAGAGAAGGAAGGTAGTCAGAACCGAGGGGATTGTACTACCAGAAGGCAACATTGCAGACATTGAGGACAGCTAAAAGTGCCTTGGAATCCCGGCTAATGGGAACAATGAAGAGGCTGCTAGGAAAACTGCAACCGCCAAGTACATGCAGAGAGTAAGGCAAGTCCCGAAGAGTCAACTGAATGGGAAGAACAAGATCTGGGCAATCAACACCTACACCTTGCCAGTTGTCAGATACTCTGCTGGGATAATAAACTGGCCAAAGGAGGAAATAGAAGCCACTAACATCAAGACAAGAAAGCTCCTTACCATCCATGGAGGGTTTCAGTTCTTAGGTGACACAAAATTACAGTATACAACAAAAAAGCAGTTAATTAAAATTATGGTGATACGTTGCATTAGTGTCAATGTGCAGTTTCAGGTGCAATTGCTTTGGTTGCCAGCAGATTGTGACTGTTGCCTGTAGTTTTTCATGTTTGTCTGCACATAACAATTAGTACCAAGGAGAAAGATTGCCTTCAAAGTAAAAGTTAGACCTTTTGAAAACTTGATTGCAGGGCTGAGAACTTTTACTTTGAAGGAGGACCTTCTCCACTTCCTGTTTGCGTCCAAGTTTTCAAGTTTTAATACAGCTCAGTGAGCAGTGTTTGTAGACAAGTCAATCACTATATAAACTACTGGCAAGTGCAGCAATATGCTAGCAACTGTGATATATTCTAGTGAGCACTTGGTGCTCGATTATGTTGGACTGTCAAGATCACTATGTTCTGATATTGATTACTAATGTTGAGATACCAAGTATAAGAGTTGTACTACATCCTCGCCTCTGTGAATGATTGTTAAGGTTATACACGACCCTCACCAAGTACATAGTGAGTACAAAGACTACAAAGGCAACCAAAGCAATCACAAGGAGGTTTTTGCCAACCAATTGGGCAACACAAGTTTTTTCTAGCAGCGGGTGGTTTCCAGGGGGTCCCTGACAGGTCTGTAGGCCTGTGTGACTGCAACATTAGCAATCATTTTCCCAGCAACCTCCATCAATAAATCTTTTCCTGATGACCAGTGGTTGCCAGATGGTTGCAGACCAGTCTCTAGCCCCAGATACACAGTCTCCTTGATCCTACATTGTCACCATGAATGCCACACACCCAAAATGGAGGACAAGTTAACCCTATAACGCCACCAATCGCCACTGAAGCACCCGTTACGTGTCCTTACCTGCAGTGAACAGCTGTTTAAGGCTGAGTGTATCATCGTTTCTGTTTCTGAAAGCTGAGAAAATGCACTTCACACACAATCTGGAATCATCATGGTAATTGCCGCCGGAAGTCCTTGAACAGCAGCAATTTTTAAGTACGTTGTGTCACAGTTGAGACTTTCTGCGTTATAGGGTTAATATCATGTTGTTAGTGGTCACATGTCTGCAACACCTCAATACAATCAGGCTTCAACTAGAGGAGTCAGCCCCTTCTGGCCATTATGAACAATGCAGGCTTGAATAAAACATCAATATTAATCCATTTGAGCTGTGAGGATTGTCAACATCATGTAAAAATGTTGTTCTGTTGTGTTACATTTGTGTAAAGAGATCATCAAAGTACATCATTGTACACCATTTAAAATCCAGCAAGTTATTTCTTATTTCGACCTGCTGATGAATCGACTCACATACTTGTCTTCAGCTCAAACACCATGACAAGAAGGGTCGCTTTAAAAAAAAGATGCATGTGTAATGGAAAATACTGTGTGAATATTTCTGTGTGGTGTAACTGTGGTGACCACTTAGCTGCAGGCTTATCTGTACCATCTCTGCACTTTAAAAATAACAACAATGACCTCATTGTTTCTTCATCAGCCTGCAGAACTAAAATGAGGAAGAACAACTGAAGCTAAATGTGTGCTGCCTTCCAGGTAACATGTTTCAGCCCTGATAGCTGACAGCAGAGAGAGCTCAGCTTGTTGTTCTCACACTGCTGCAGACATGAAAAATACCATTAATGTCTTCATGGAATCCAGTCACTTTATTAAATAACGTCTGCTCACATCAACTGTGCTTAAATTACCAAATTAGCCATTTATACTTATTCAACTAAAAAAAACCTACTTCTACAAACACATTAGCTTCTTCCTATCAAACCTCTTTATTATAAAGAGATATACAAATGGTTAATAAGTCCTGTTATCTGGCCTCTGTTTTTGAGCTTCTACAACCAGTTTACTAAATTATTATTATTTTTTTATTTTAAATAAACAATTACAAACTATAATTGAAAGTAATGAATGCATCTCGTAATCTTTTAGAGATAATTCAGTCATATTGTAAATACACACCACAGTTTTTCTGATGTATTCTGTATACTTACAGAATACATACAGTATTCTGTATACTATCTACTTCACACACTGCATGGTTAAAATCAGGAAGTAGCCAGATTCCAGCTGATCTTGTAGGTCCCAATTT
Organism: Archocentrus centrarchus; assembly: GCF_007364275.1. Lineage (NCBI taxonomy): Eukaryota > Metazoa > Chordata > Actinopteri > Cichliformes > Cichlidae > Archocentrus > Archocentrus centrarchus. The sequence goes on along the minus strand of NW_022060278.1, from coordinate 317,503 downwards.
AAAGTTGGCGCCTCCAGTCTGGAACCAATGACCATCTGTCACTGTGAGCTTACACACTCAAAAACACAGAAGACAATGAACAGCACTGGGAGGAAGAAACACAACACACAATAAAACATGACCTGGGTCATAATAGGGGTCATGTAGACAGACCCAAACTGCATGAAATGTTGGGCACATCTGGACCCTGCACTGTGGGACTCACATGGAGTGGGCTGCCCACACTAAGCAGTGAGGGGCCCATAGTGGGGCTCTGTGGGGTAAAGCTACTATGGGACCTACATGGGCTAGACCACAGGGGGGGCCAGTGAGGGTTTTCTGTGGGCAAGCTCACTGTTGGGCTTATTGACCCCAGAATCTCCACTTAGCATCCCAAAAGAGTCAGATCATCTTTGTATTTATTTATTTACAGTTAGTCAGATGCTAAAGCTATGGTTTGCTTTGGCTGCCATCAGATAATAAATCTGACTATGAATTTTAAACGTTGTCCTTAGTTTCAGTTCAACCACACAGTGAGTCTCTTCCTGTGTTTGGGGATCACGACCAAACCTAAAACCAGATTTCCACCACAGGGTGAGAACAGCACAAACTCACAAACTCACTCTCAGACAGAAAAAGCACACAACAGAGGAACACAATGAGGACAAGCAGAGGGAACTAAGGACTAAAATACAAGAGGGCTGATGAGGGAAGTGGGTGCAGCTGGAAAACACAGGTGAACAAAATAACACTAATGACACAGAGGAAGCAAACTAGAACACAACACACAGGGAAAAGAATATCAAAATAAAACAGGAAGTAAGAAAGAAAGAGAGACACAGACTAGACACTACACACTGGAAACACTGGAGAACTAGAAATCAAAACAGGTCTGCATCCTGACTCCATGTGGAAAATAATTTCCACAGACTGAAAAATCTGACAGAAAATGAAGCTATCACTGAGGGTGGGGGTTCTTGGATGGTTCACACAGTGTAAAGGACATTGCATCACATCAACCACACAACTAAAATTTGCTGAAGAAGATAAGAGGAAGCTTGATGAATACTGGGAGCTCACTTTGGTCACTGAGAACAAATAAATGTGTTCCAATGGAGTCCAGAACAGGACTGTGAGTGCAGAGTCCTGGAGGTCCTGGAGGTGTGATGACAAAGAGCTGAGAGAAATATGTTAGAGAGATGACATTTATAGATGGCACCATGAATAATGATCAATTTACCAAAACACTGGCTGAGAAGATGACTTTCAGTCAGCAGAAACCTGCAGAAGAAGAAAATTTACAATCACGACCCACAGGACACGACAAAAAAGACTAAAACTATGAGCTGCAAAGTCTGTCACCTGACTTGAAGCAACACAACACATTTGTACATTTTAGAGAAAAGTAACAGCAAAACACAAGAAACACACTGGTGTGTTTGGGGTGGACAGGAAATGTGAACACGTCACCAACTGCTGCGGTCAAAGCTACAGGAGCTGTTTGAGGTTGGTGTGAAAGGAAGGAAGCACAGAGAGGTGATAGAAGAAGAAGTCAGAGTCAAACTCTGGTCTCATCCATACTCAATGCAGCTTCTCTTTCTTCTGCATTTATTATTCACACAGTGAAACACTTTGAGCTCAGCTGTGGGTCAGAGTGCAGCAGGGCTGGACGTGAGGATGAAGCACATTTTACTCTGCATGACGGGGTTATTCTGTAAGTCCACTTCTGACTCGCTTTGTTTCAGCAGCACCGATTAACAGCATTTTCCCTCCACTGTGAGAATTACAGTGTATCACTGCTTTAACCTGCTTCTCTGAGAACTTCAAGCATACTTGTGATTCTCAGCATTGATGAAACTAAATGTTGGCTGGTGCTTTGGCTCAGTTCAAACTGGAACATTGAGTTAGATACGCTGCTGCTTTCTGCACCAGTTACAGTCACTGCACACTGTATTAATGTTGTTGAATTTATTGTGTTCATTGCTCTGAAAATGGACTTTGATATTTGAAATATTTCATTGTGAAGGTTTTTTCCTGTGAGCCTGTCTAACAACTAATGTTCCAGGAACACAGAAATGTGGTGCTGAGCTGTTACTGTGTGAAAACTGACCTTAAAAAGCTTCAGTTTAGATTCATGTTGATTTGAATTTTGTAAGTTGTTTAATATCTGATGAGGTTTCTTCATTATTTCAGTGCTCAGTACACTCATCTATGGAAATGCTGAAGGTGAGAAATATTTTTATTCCTGTTTATATAATGTGTGCAGCAACCAGAGGTCAGTCAGTCACAGTCCTGCCTGAAGATTTTAATAATGAGTCCTATTATGAATTCTCACACTTACAGTTCATTAAAGTGTTGAGGTGTCTATCTACCTCTGTATGAATGTGAAGGCGCCTCTAAGAGCCGTGAAAGTCTTCACACACACATGGGTAACAAATGAAAATAACTATATCATGTATCATATACACAGCTTCACTGCAGCGTGACAAGTGTGGGGACTAAACTGAAAGAATGGACACAGTTCTCCAGAAATATTCCCCCATTTGATGTTTTGATGATAACAGTTGAAATTAGAAGCTGTTTAATATGAAACTCCAAACTTCACTGACTTTCAGTGTTGGATATTTTTACTGGAAATCTGTTCACTGTAATTTACATCAAAAACTTTGCGTTTATTTATTCAGTATTTCTAACTTTATCATTTATCTAAATGTTTCTGCAGAGTTACTAATTTCTGTTGTTGGTAGCTACATTTCATAAGTTTCATAAGGTTCAAAGTCTTTTATTGAAAATTACACATTGGCAGTGTTGGCCCCTCCTTTTCAAGACCTCTGCACTTCTTCCCTGCGTGCTGTCAATCAAGCTCTGGGCCAAATCCTGACTGACAGCAATGTAATCACTTTTTTTTTTGTTATTTTTTAACTTTTATTAAATAAATTTCAAAAACAAAACAGTAACAGTATAAAAACAACTTTAGAATATTAACTCTTGTGGAGGATAACAAGCTAGGAGGTATGCAATAATAAGCAAATGAATAATAAAACTGAGGAAAAGGACCATACAAATACAGACTTAACCCTTATGCCCTCCTCTGATTTTGCACCCTGTGGACACCTTTGTGGCAAAAATGTACACGCACCTTAAAACTGCTATAAACTCATCATACATCAATTTTTTTTTTACTTTTTTTTCATAAATCACTTAATTAACTTCAGATCTACTCAAAAATACCAAACATTAAATAATTTTCAGCATTTTAACCCTTTAAATGCCAGTTTAATTACATGAATTAGTAATTATTTATTTATAAAAACCCATATGAATGCAATTATTTTCCATATAACAAATAATAAATGGATCGTGCATTGGTGGTGATTAGAGCCTTGGATATGTCAAAGACTAGGAACAAAATTATTTTGATTGCATTCTTATTTTTTTATGTAGTGCCAGATTTCAAATTTTGCACCCTCTGGACACCTTCATGGCCAAAAATGCCTCATTGACTTCCATAGAAACCACAGTTTTTGATCTCACTGCAGTATAAAATCCTGCATTCTGTAATGTTAGCATTTCATTTTGAAGAAAAGTAGTGATATTTGACATTTTGACTGTATTCCATTAGATTCAGTAATTTTATGGAGCCATGTGAATACCAAGGGACCCCTAAGTGTGTGTGTGTGTGTGTGCGCGCGCGCGCGCACGTGCATGTGCATGTGCAGGAGAGAGAATGAGTGTGTGAGTCTGTAAGCACACACAAAAATGCCCTTGGAGGGCATAAGGGTTAAAACAGAAAATTTTTCGCTATCTGTTGCTATGATAGCAACGTAATCACGAAGCTGCAGGGACGTATTAAGATGCTTCCTTATGTGCAGACAAAGCCGACTCACACAGCCAACCTTTCATCCCGGAGTCCTGCTCAGACTTTTACTTTACTTTTCATGAACTTGACAGATTTCCTCAGGTAGCTCATTGCACCTGTATGATGAGGCACGTCACCAAATTCTGAAGCTATTTCCTTCAAAACTGCGGTGATTTAAACCTTTGCCTCTTAAAAAGTTCACAGTCTGTGTTTTGGTGCTTATGACACGTTCTGTCTTCAGGACTTTGCTGTGCAGCGTTTTTTCCCGCACATCGCAGGTGGAGAAAAGATCAGCTCCTTTCCTTGCCTGTCCGGAAAATCCCTGTTTTCCACTTTTCATTTGGTCATTTTTGGAGGTCAGACTAGCTCAAATTTTATTGTAAAAAGTGCTAACCAATGATCACCGATCAATGTGTCATTGGGAACACAGAAAACAGGTTAGCGCACAGGTCTGTTACAGTGCATTATGGGATTTGTAGTATCAGTGGTGGGGGCGCTATTTACCCGTGGGCTATTAATAATAGCTATATAAATCATCCGCGGGCCTTATAAAACGTAGAACAGAGCACAATTAGAAAAACCACAATGGTTTATCATCTGCTGCACCTGTGAAAAAAAGAAAACATGAAGAAGAAACAAAATACAAAACCCCTCAACGTTCAAATAAAACTGAGGGGCAGACAGCAGTGAAGAGCTGAATTGGGCCACCTCATCTTGATGTTTGTTACCTGAGCTTTTGCCAAGTTGTTGAAGGATGTTTTTGTGTTGTTCCTTATTCATGGCTGTGTTCTCAGGCTAAATTGTGAGTGGTCTCAGGATGCTTTACTGTTAGCATGACACCCGCCTGATGGTAGCACTCACCTTTTCTTCTCTAAACAGTCATTTTTCCAGATGCCCCAAACAATCAGAAAGGGTCTTCATCAGAGAAAATGACCTTACCTCAGTCCTCTACAGTCCAGTCAGTCTGTCCTTGATGAGAGAAGCAGCGTCTTTGCTGCCTTTTTGACACTCAGTCATCCTCCAAAAGTCGTTGCAACAAGAAAGTTTTCTCTCTTTTTCCATTTCCAGGGTGTGACGCAGTGATTCACTGTCAGCTCACCTGTGCAGGTCTCCTTCTTGGTGAGGCTAGCTTAAATGTTGCTGTAAAAAGTCCTGACCAATGTTTTTATCTGCTGACCACTGTTTAATGTGTCATTGGTAACCCCACAAAAACAGGTTAATGCACAGATGCACAAATTATCGTGGGCCTTGAGTTTGACTGATGTGTTCTACAGCATTGAAACTATTGAACCTTTTTCCTGTAACCACCATTAAACCTTTACTGGGAAACAGCTGGAGGTCCTTCATCAACCACCTGATCAGCAAGTGAAGAAAAGAGAACTTTGTAGCTGCTCCATCCTCCCTGTTTGTTTCACACAGAGAAAAATCTGCAGTACAGAAGTTAAAATATGCAGATGAACTGTTAATATGAAAAAAGTATTTCTTATCTGATTAATCGATTGGTCAGTGGAATAATTGATAGAATACTTCCATCATCCATTCTCTTCTGCTTATCCTGTTCAGGGTCACAGTGGGGCTGGAGTCTATCCCAGCTGTCATAGGGTGGGAGGCAGAGTCCACCCTGTACAGGTCGCAGCCTGTCGCAGAGCTAACACAGAGAGACAGACAAACATTCACACTCACATTCACACCTATCAGCAATTTAGAATCACATATTAACCTAAACTGCATGTTTTTGGACTGTGGGAGGAAACTTGGAGTAAACCCACGCAAACACGGGGAGAACATGCAAACTCCACACAGAAAGGCCCGGGCCAACCCAGACCTTCTAGCTGTGATTCAACAGCACTAACCACCATGACACCATGCTGCCTTTAAGACTTGTTTTCATGTTTAATCTTTCAGACAACATGGATATTTCCCTAACTTACTGTAGTTGCTGCTGATGGCTGTCAACCACTAGATGGCACTATTAGTCATAATCAAAACCCAAGAAAAATCTAATAACCGTAGCAGGGCTGACCTCTTCTGACATGAAGGAGAATGTAACAGTTCAACATCCCAACTTGCATCACCACAAATTAATTTTATAGAACAGCAGGAGTCGACTCAAAGTGCTTTTGAGTTGAGGCAAATAGATTAAATGTCCACAAAATGCACAACACAACAATATAAATATTAAACATGAAACCCACATAAACATGACACATAAATAGAACAAAAAACAGGAACATTTAGAAAAAAATCAAATGTATAAAAATCATCATATCTGAATGTATTTGAACCTTTTTGTCATTCATGTGTTCTTGTTGTTCTTTCTTGAACATTAACAGTGTCAAACAAAGCTGTTGTGACTCTGCATCCAAACTGGACTGAGATATACAGAGGAGAGACGATCACTGTCAGATGTGAGATCCATGGAGGAGACACTGAGTGGGATTATGAATGGGAAAGAAATGGCAACCTAACAAATAAAAATCAAAATGAATACAGGATTAGACCTGCTACAACAATCAACAGTGGAAACTACCGCTGTAAGGGCCGAATGAAAAGTTCACAGCTTAAAACAACAGAGTGGAGTGATTCAGTCACACTGACAGTTTCTGACAGTAAGTAGAGTCAAAGCTCCTTTAACCTGAGAATATAAACAGGCTGTAAAAATGTGTTTCTGTTAGTACATGTTGAGATTAGAGAGATTTTAGATACTTAGATAGTCTCACTCTTGTAGTTCATGAAGACTAAACACTGAGATAAAATCTTTTCCCACTAGAACCCCGTCCTGTCCTCACTGTGTCTCCATCATGGCTGAGTCCTGGAGCCTCAGTAACTCTGAACTGTGAGGTTGAACATCCGTCTGCAGGATGGAGCTTCTACTGGTATAAAGCTGTTCCTGATCTATCAGAGAAATCCTACAGTTATGAGCTGCTACCTGATGGCAGTGGGACTGCACAGGACTCCTACATCATTGATGGACAGACACACACAGCAGGATATGTGTGTAGAGCTGGAAGAGGAGACCCAGAGTATCACACTGATCACAGTGAACCAAAGTTTGTCTGCTCTGCAGGTCAGTTTGTTTCCATCCTTTCAATAAGCTGATGTTATGTCAACATTTTTATCCATCAGTTTTTCAGATTCAGCTCATTAAAATATAATTTTCACGATGATAAAATGTCTGCACACATTTTTCTTTTCTCTCTGAGATCAAACTGAATTTTTTATTTCTTTTTATATATTTTTCATATGATAACATAAAAAAGAAAAATATGATATTCTAATAATTTTGTCATTGCAATGAGTACTTTTATTTTGGAGACTGAATCTCAGGTTACTGTTTGTAGTCATTATTTTTACTTACTGGACAAACTGGATTTGCATCAATGAAACACTTTGTTTAGTGGTTACAGTTAATAAGGAGTCAGCAGGCAGGTTAACAGCTCTGACAAAAGTAGAAAGAAGACTTATTCTCATTTCACAAATAAAAAATTATATTATTGTTTATCCAAAATGTGTTAAACTGTTCAAACGTACTTAAAGGGTATTTTGTTTTCAAGCAGGAAATTACAATTTGTTGAAATATTATCTCTGATCTTCAGGAAGCAAATGAACATTTTCACTGTGATATTTTAATCCTAACATCTCTGAGCTTTGTCTCCTCCCTGCATGTTTCCAGATGTTCATTCAGCAGCGTCTCTCACAGTGAGTCCTGACAGAGTGCAACACTTCACCTCTGACTCTGTCTCACTGACCTGTGAGGGAAACTCTGCTGAGTGGAGAGTGAAGAAGTTCACTGAGGACGGCCGACTGACCTCTGACTGTTGGAGAATGACTGGATCCACATGTTACATCAGTTTCTTGACAAAGTCAGATGCTGCAGTGTACTGGTGTGAGTCTGGATCAGGAGAGTTCAGCAGTGCAGTCAACATCACTGTACAGGGTATGTTATTATACATTTTCTTCTTACATTTGAATGATTTAGAAACATGAGCATTAGTCCCAGCTTTGCTGTATGTGAAGTTATTCTGAGACAAAAATGAATATTTCAGACAATTTTAGTCGTCTCACCAAAGCAGGATAACACTCTTGGTTGTTCATCTCATTTCACTCAGTCTTTTAAATTGATTTACCAAAACTTCTTGAGTGTAACAACAAATGCAGATTTTATACATCGTTCAGAGCAGCAACTTTCTGTCATGCTCCTCGGTCTCTGACACATGTTTTTGTAAAGTTTATGCTTCTCTGAGTTTGTACTTTAGTTTATTTTCGAGCTTCCTCGTAGGTTATATTTCAGTTCTTGAGTTTTCGGTTTATTTCACCTCCCCTGTGTTCCCTGTTTCCTGTTGTCAAGTCTTAGTCTCTGTTGTGGGTATTTTTCTGTCTTCCTGCTTTATTTTTGGTACTCTGGGCGTGTCTCGATTCAGAGCTGCATCCTTCTAAAGCTGCAGCCTACGTAGACCAGGAAGACAGGAAGTGAGGGGCAGTGAAATGGGATGGTCTATCTGTCATATCTGCATCACCAGCCCTTACCTCAGCATAGCTCCTGTCGCCTGGCAACTGTGACAGTGTGAAGCACAGCTGAAAGCGTTAAAATGGAGCCTGAACTTCTGCTCATTATTTTCTTTGGTTTATTTAATCGTTGAGGAACTGCAGCAGCTGTACTGTTGTACCGAACATCAAGGAATAACAATGAGTGAATGATTCACTTCCGTAAGACATTAAAGTTAAATAAAACTATCCAGCTATGAAGCTTACCTTTAATCTCAGCCAAACCGATTTGCTGAGGAACAAATGAAACACTGAAATAAGCCAAACATCAACCGTTAGAGACGATCTGACTGAATTATATCTGTGCTTAACTTCCACTTGTGGTGGAAAAAATAAGTTGTGCTCTGAAACCAAACTGATTTTCTGATGATTTATTGAAAGTAAGAATATAACCTTTGCAAAGGAATCAATACAGCACGAGCAGCCTTCGCACCAGCATTGACCAAAGCACAGAATAACACCCATTCCTTTATACTATTGTGTTGATACAGTCTTGTTCTGCTAGCCATGGGGAGTTCAGGTTCTCACCACCATGTAGCACCTGCATGATAACAAATGCGTCATGGCCTTGGACACAGCTTACAGTTAAGTTGTTTTCTCATCTTCACACACTTCGTCTTTGTGCTAGAAAATTACAATTACATACCAAAGAAATACACAGATGTTATTTGAGTTGAAAAACAAATTTTCCCACTCAGTGGAGAAAGTTGTGAAAATGATTCAGGCGTTCTCTCCGGGTATGGTGAGCATCGACCGCCCGGTCAGCTGACAGCTGGTGAGGAATCAGAATCAGAATCAGAATCAGAAGGTTTTATTGCCATATGGGTGAACAGGTTCACAGCATTAGGAAATTGCTGCGGTACTTCGTGCTTACAGAAAAAAAACAAATAAGTATAAAAACTATAAGACAATATACAAGTATACAAATTGCAAATATACAGAGATATTAGAGCTATAACTATAGCACAATATTACAAAATTACAAAATATACAGTGCAGAGACTAATTAAAAGATAAAAGAATGTAAACTATATTCCACTAATATGTACATCAGTGCAATCAGACAGGTGCATAAACATAGGGTCATCAGCGTTTGTGGAGGGTGGTGGTAACAGTCTTAGGGTTATTGTTCATGAGTCCAACAGCAGAGGGGAAGAAACTGTTCTTATGGCGGGAGGTTCTGGTCCGTATGGACCGTAGCCTCCTGCCTGAGGGGAGAGGGTCAAAAAGTCTGTGCCCAGGGTGAGAGTGGTCGGCTGTGATCCGACCTGCACGCCCCAGTGTCCTGGAGGTGTACAGGTCCTGGAGAGATGGGAGGTTACAGCCAATCACCTTCTCAGCAGAGTGCACAACGCGCTGTAGTCTCTGTTTGTCCCTAGTGGTGGCTCCAGCGTACCACACAGTGATGGAGGAGGTGAGGATGGACTCAATGATGGCAGTATAGAACTGCACCATGGTCCTTGCTGGCAAGTTGAATTTCTTCAACTGCCGCAGGAAGTACATCCTCTGCTGGGCCTTTTTGATGACAGAGGTGATGGTGGGCTCCCACTTGAGGTCCTGGGTGATGGTAGTTCCCAGGAAGCGAAAAGAGTCCACTGTGGTGATGGGGGTGTCAGTCAGGATGATGGAGGGTAGAGGGGCTGTGTGCTTCCTAAAGTCCACTATAATCTCCACTGTCTTCTGGGCGTTCAGTACCAGGTTATTGTGGCTGCACCAGGACACCAGACGTTTGACCTCCATCCTGTAGGCCGACTCGTCCCCGTCTGAGATGAGTCCGATGAGAGTCATGTCATCTGCAAACTTAATAAGCTTGACAGACTGGTGGTCAGAGGTGCAGCAGTTGGTATACAGGGAGAAGAGCAGAGGAGAGAGGACACAGCCCTGAGGAGTGCCAGTGCTGATGGTCCGGGAGTCCGAGACATTCTTCCCCAGCCTCACATGCTGCTTCCTGTTCATCAGGAAGTCAGTGATCCACCTGCAGATGGGATCTGGCACGTTCATCTGGGACAGCTTGTCTTGGAGGAGATCAGGGATGATGGTGTTGAAGGCAGAGCTGAAGTCCACAAACAGGATCCTGGCGTAGGTTCCCTGGGAGTCCAGATGCTGTAGGATGAAGTGCAGAGTCAGGTTGATGGCGTCGTCCACAGACCTGTTGGCTCTGTAGGCAAACTGCAGGGGGTCCAGAAGGGGGGCTGTGAGGGACTTGAGGTGGGACAGCACCAGACGCTCAAATGACTTCATGACCACAGAAGTCAGTGCCACAGGTCTGTAGTCATTTAGTCCAGTGATCCTTGGCTTCTTGGGGACAGGAACAATGGTAGCGGTTTTAAAGCAGACAGGCACGTGGCAAGCCTCCAGTGAGGAGTTGAAGATGTTCGTGAACAATGGGGCAAGCTCGTTAGCACAGTGTCTCAGTGTGGCAGGTGAGACACCATCTGGACCTGGAGCTTTGCGAGCTTTGACACTCCTGAACTGCTTTAGCACCTGGTCCTCCTGAATACAAAAGACTGTGGGGGTGGGGGAGGAGGGGGACTCTGGGGTGGGAGTCCTTGATGATGTGGGCTTCTCTGAGGTGTGGGGAGTGGGGGAGGTTGGGGGGTGAATATTTGTGTTGGCTGTATTGTAGTTGGGACTGGTGGAGGTGTGAAGGCTGCTGAACTGACCATCAAAACGACAATAGAACTCGTTCAGTCTATTTGCAGTTTGTAGGTCGTCTGTGGAGTGGGGGGTTTTAGGCTTGTAGTTGGTAATCTGCCTAAAACCTTTCCATACAGAGGCCGCGTTGTTCTCTGAGATCTGCTGCTGTATATTCTCAGAGTGATGTGATCTAGCAGTGGCCACTTCCTTGCTAAACCTGTACTTGGCCTCTTTGTAGCAGTCTTTGTCCCCACTTTTAAAAGCCTCCCTCTTCTCTATCCACAGCTGCTTCAGTTTGGGAGTAAACCAGGGTTTGTCACTGTTATAACACACCCTGGTGCGTGATGGCACAATGCTGTCCTCGCAGAAGTGGATATACGAGGTTACAGTGTCCGTGTAGTCATCCAGACTGTCACAGGCAGCCCTCATTGAGTCCCAGTCTGTAGTTTCGAAGCATGTGCGGAGCTCCTCCACAGCCTCACGGGTCCACTGCTTTGTTGTCCTCACCACAGGTTTTGAGAGCTTCAGCCTCTGTCTGTACGCGGGGATCAGGTGGATCATGTCGTGGTCAGAGAGGCCGAGTGCAGCGCGGGGCACTGCGTGATAAGCCCCGCTTATCGTGCTGTAGCAGTGGTCTAAAGGAGAACTGGCTGTTAGACCAGCGGGAACGAGCATCTCAGAAATCATTGGAGCACTTTTGCAGTTATGATATCTTGATAAGTTGAGCAGATATTTGAGGTTTACACATCTACATTCTCACCTAAAACACTGTAAAAGTTTATTTTGTGTCACACAAACAGATTTGAGACTGTTGGTCTCTGAGCAAACTTTGCAGCAGCCTCTCCCTCTGTGTACTCTGTGTGGAGTCACTGTAGACACACAGATGCTGCCACACATCTTAACGCTCCACCTGTCATCAGCCGACACCAGCATCTCTCTCGTGCCTCTTTGTGTCGATGGCGAACCAAAAAGTGATTATTGGTATTTGCCTAAAAAAAAAAAAAAAATTGCTCTAAATTAATTTTTGGCCAATAATCTGTCAAACATTTTTCTCATGAATAATATCAATTTATTTTGAGTGAGAAAGAACACTCCTGTCACAGGTAGAAGCTGCAATCTCATTTTAGCAAAGTGACTTTTATATTTTCTTTATCAGGTTAAAACTCATTTTTTCAGAGAGATCTGCCCAAGAGTGCAGCAGAAATATAACATCACAGCTCTATAAAGAGAGTTGATGTGGCCAAAAAGGAGCAGGTTGATTATAATGTAGATACAGTAACACAGTCATAAAGATACAAAACAGGTCATTTCTTCATTTTATTTATAAGGCCTTCATAAATTCTGTTGACTACAGTCTACTAACCAATATAATCAGAGACATTATACATCAAAAACACACAAAAACGTTGGAAATCAGGTTATTGTTGTTTTTTTCTGAAATCCCTTTTTGGCACAACACCAGCAGCTGGATAAGATCAAGTTTCCAGAGATGAACATTTGCAAAGAAAATGTTCATCTTGTTTGGCTCCACATGTTTGTGAATGCAGATTTTCTCTGTTCTGAACTCAAACAAGAACTGCTTGAGATCCAGACTGAGTGACTCCACCTACGTGACATTTTACACACATCTACCACTGCTCTGGAGTCAGACCTGCGCTGTGTACCTGTGTGTCCTTCACATTATTGTCAGTAGTTTATCTGTTTCTCTGTTATCAGAATTACACAGCAGTATTTTACAGTTTATGTATGTAATAAGTTTCAGCTGGAAATTCAGAGCTTTATGCTTTATGTTTGGTTATTTCATGTTTATTTGCTGCACAGAAATGAAAGTAATGATTTGAATTTAATTGGAAATGTATTACAATGGAACCAGATTTTTCAACAGAGGTAGGCGAGAATCTGACTTTTATGAGCCGACTTAGGAGATGATTTTTACTGGAACTAACATTAGGAACAATCAGGACCTGCAGAAGCATCTGACTAGAGTGAAAATCCGATTTGTGCGACTTTGACTTTTTGCCACTTTTACTGTAGTTTTTAATGTAGTTTCTATGTCTAAAACAGTGCTACTCCAGACTCATTCCAGAGTCCAGGTCGTGTGTTGAGGTGAGCACAAAGACTCACCCATCACTGGGGGTGAGGCCACTGAGGTAGCTGAACAGCTCCGTGGTGGCAGATGAAATTCACCCTGACATGCCTCTGCAACCTCACATGGAGATCTGGGGTGAAGCTTCTGGATTGGCAGACTGGGGTGGTGGTTCCCATCTTAAAGTAGTGGGAGGCTGTGCTCCAACTATAGGAGGATCAAACTCCTCAGCTTCCCATAAGACAAACTCTCCTTTCCAGCTCCCTGTTCATGGAACGCTGGACCAGATCTGTATCCTCTCAAGGATTAAGTGTGCCGACCCAAACATGTCTACATGTGTTTTGTGGACTTGGACAAGGCATTCAACATCCAGTAGGGGGTGCTGTGAGAGTATGTGATGTCTGTCCCGTTTTTGCAGGTCATTCAGTCCCTGAACAAACGCAGCATCGTCGTGACGAGAGCTGAGCATAAAAGCAAAACTGTTGATTTACCACTCAATCTATGTCCCCACCCTGACCTATGGTCACAAACTTTAGGTAGTGACTGAAAGAAAGAGCTCATGGATACAGACATCATCATCATCATTTCCAAAAAGAACTCAGTCACATATTTTTCCTCATTATGATGAGAGTTTGGTTTAGAGAAGTTTTTGTGTGCAGTGTGATCTGAAGTTGTTTTTTCATGTCACAGATCATAATTCAAATTAAGTTCTATACAAATTATTTAGTAAAAAGTTGTTTGTTTGACACATACAGAAATTTTTTAATATACAAGATCAGATATTAGATATTCATGATGAAAAGCATTTGTTCAATCTGTTCTTATTATTGTGTGTCAGCTTTTTCTAAAAGTCTGCACCAGCTGATCTGACTGAAACAATTGTGTTTGATTGTGTCACAGATGATCCTGATGCTCCTATCCTGGTGAGTCCTGTTCATCCTGTGACTGAAGGAGCTTCTGTTAGTCTGAGCTGCAGTTCGAGGACACAAAAAATACTTTCCAATGTGTTTTTCTACCACAATGACAAACTTATTCAAAGTGATACCCGAGAGGAGCTGAAGATCTCTGCAGTGTCAAAGTCTGATGAAGGTTTCTACAAGTGTGAATACTCAGGAAGAGAGTCACCACAGAGCTGGATGTTAGTTAAAGGTGAGCAGGATCAAAACAGCTTTTACTTTGATTGATTGTAGATTGATTATTAATATTCATGTTCCTTGTGTACTGTCTGATGTACTGCAAGTGTGTTCTTGTGTTTTAGGATTTACTGTCAGATTCAGAAATGTTAATATTTCCACATGTTTCTGACTCATCAGGATTTGGAAGTGTTTAACTTCCTTCTAGATTCTTCTTCTCATCACTGATCAATAAACTCAGTCACACTTCAGATTAATTACAGCTTTTGAAATATATCTTTAATTATTTTGAAATACAGCAAAGTAAATATTAAAGGTTCAAAATGCTGATCAAAATGAGTACTGTGTGTGACAGTTGTACAGTGTGTTGTGTCTCCATCATCAAGGTTTTGTGATATTATTTTCATGCAGTTCTTTAAATTGTTCTGATTCATTTACTTGTTCTGTTCTTGTTCTAAACTGAACTGCAGATAAACCAAAGGCTGAACTGAGAGCTGATAACACAGCTGTTCCAGTAGGGGGCAGTGTGACCCTGACCTGCTCTGTGAACCCATCATCATCATCATCTGGATGGAAATACTACTGGTACAGAGATGAGAAACACTCTGAACCTCTGACCACACAAGATGCAGTTTTCCTCTCAAATGGACAAATCAGAGTCTCACAGGAAGGACTCTACAGGTGCAGAGGAGGAAGAGGAGACCCAGTTTACTACACAGAGGACAGTCAGTCAGTCTGGATTAACAAGACTGGTGAGTTTGGATTCAACACACAGTGTTGAATAAATTGAAAATTCAGGATTGCTATGAGTACCAAAAAACATTATATCTCATGGTGACCTCGTTGTCATTGTAATAATGATGTTATTGGAACTCGTTGATCATGAACAGTCATGTGAAATGTAGAGAATCACTGTCAGGAATGTTATTTTGTTTGAGGTGTTTTACATATTTATATAGTTTAAGTTTGTAAATCAGATTTACTAAAATGAACATTTTAACACAAGAACTGCCAAAGCTGCCATTTTGGCTCCTTTTGCATTTTAAAATAAAACTCCATCATCTCATATTTCACAAGTTTCCTAAAATGGGCTCATTCTTAAATTAGTGAATTCTGAGTTATGTGGGATAAAATTTTTTTTACAACTTTTACCTTGAACCCTAAAAAGCTCCTGGAACACAAATACCTTTAACAGAGTGATGTTTCGGGCTACAGCTGCCCTTCCTCAGATTTAACAGCACAGGTAACACGTTATTTATACAAACCCACATCTCAACAGGGTCGTGTGGTTATAGGTGCGTTTTTACCAAACAAGGTCGAAAGGCAACAAGGTTTTCTCTTTTCTCTGTGGACCAGTTGTACACATGATTGTAACTGAAATATAAAATGATGGAGAATGACATAAACCTGAGTGTGGGAACCACGTCACTGATGACTGATGGTCACAGCGCTCTAACAATAACAGAAACAGTACCTACAGTGCTGTGAATCTCCCTGTTTTCAAACAGTGTGTTAAATGCTGCTTTTGTATTTGATTGGATTTTACTGTCGTAGCCAAATGACAAAGATAATGATGGACATTAATGAACACTGATGTGGGCGAGTAGGCTCGCTGTAAATATGCTGCAGTTCTCCTTCCAGCACTGATCCAGCCCCCTGCAGCTCCCACAGGAAGAAAAGACACCATTCAGTGTAGAGTCACTTTAGAGTGTTATTAAAGGAAAATGTACAGAGGACACAAAACATCTAAAAGTCATTTGTATGTGCAACATTTGTCTTTGTATAGATGAAGAATAAATCAGAGGGAGTCTGTAGTGTAGTTTAGTATGAAGACACTGAGTCTAATGTGTCACAGGCAGCTAAATATTTTCTATTTGCTGCTAGAAGCTAAATGACTGAGTGAATGTGTAAAGTGTGATCATTTCTATAACAAAGTTCTTCCTGAAGCAAGAGACAATCTAATGAACTTTTTCCTGTAACCTCAACAGCAGGTAAACCCAGAGCCACACTGACAGCACAAAGGTCAAAGGTCATACCAGCAGGGGGCAGCGTGACACTGAGCTGCTCTGTGGAGGGCTCTGCTGGCTGGAAGTTTGACTGGTTCAGACGTGATTCAGTCTCTTCTGAAGCTCAGCTCATGAGAGGAAATGAAGCAAACAGAGATATTAGAGTCTCACAAGGAGGTCTGTACCACTGCAGAGGAGGGAGAGGAGATCCAGCTTTCTTCTCTGAGGACAGTGATACAGTTATGATTAAGGAACAAGGTGAGTGTTAAGTTTTGTTGTAAAATAAAACACACATCGATGATCAAACATCAAAGTATCACTTTATAACTATGAAGGTTTTTCCTTTGTGTGTGTTTTTATCCACATTGTGTGTTTGCTGGGAACAGTTTTGTCTGCTGTGAAACTGCATCCCAGCTGGTCTCAGATATTCACTGGTGAGAAAATCAGCCTCAGATGTGAGATTGAGGGAGGTGAAGGAAAGGTGTGGAAATATGAATGGAGAGCACCCAACACAATCAGCCCTCCAACATCCAGTGAATACAGGATCAGCAGAGTTTCAGGGTCCCACAGAGGAGCCTACAGCTGTCGGGGTAGCAGTGACTATCTCTTTACAGGATGGAGTGATGCCTTCACTCTGACAGTTTCAGGTAAGTTGGACTTTGATTCATGCTGAACTTTAATGTTTTACTGTATGCATCTGTCTGAACAGGAAACAAGAAATATTTCTGCCTCCAACAATGATCCAGCTGTCTCCAGGCAATCAATCAATCAATCGATCAATTAACTTTATTATCCCTGAGGGGCAATTTGTTTTGCTGCCAACAGCAAGAATGAATCAAACAATCAA
Source organism: Archocentrus centrarchus (assembly GCF_007364275.1). Classification (NCBI taxonomy): domain Eukaryota; kingdom Metazoa; phylum Chordata; class Actinopteri; order Cichliformes; family Cichlidae; genus Archocentrus; species Archocentrus centrarchus. Next base: position 300,411 of record NW_022060278.1, on the reverse strand, counting down.
ACATACAACCAGGGACACAGAATCATCTAAAAGTTAACAGCAGTGGGAATAAATGAGAAACTCAATCTGTTTGTTCTGCACTGTGGCAGAGAGTACCTCCTTCCTGAAGGCAATAGCTGATACTTTGAGGACAGGGGGGGGTGAGTGCTATCACTCTGAATCCTCTCTGCCTTTTGGGTGGCTCTAACCCTGTACAGGAGGGTAAGATCAGTAAGCTTTATAGCTGCCACTTTTCTACACAGCTTCACGACGTTCTCCAACCTCCTTTTGTTCTTGAGGCTCAGAGATCCGAACCAACAGATTAAAGAAAAAGTTCAAACAGACTCAATAAAACAAGAATAAAACATTTTCATTAAAATATTATCCACGTTAAAACCCCTAAGTTTCCAATACAAATACATATGCTGATGAACCTTTGCACAAATGGCATCTATATTTGCATTAAATGACAGTTTGTTGTCCAGTATAGTGCCCAAATATTTGTATTTCTCCACTACCTCTATTTCCTGTCCATGAATATGAACAGCAGGTAAGGATTAAGTTTTCCGACTAAAGTCTGTGATCATTTGTTTTTGATGCATTTATGTCCAGAAAGGAATTCCCACACCAAGTTACAAAGTCATCTACAACTGGGCCATGGTCAGGATCTGCATCATGGAGCAGAGAGATGATCACTGAGTTGTCTGTGTACTTAATTATATATCTGTTCTGTTGTGGCTCTGACACTCATTTGTGTAGAGAACAAATAAAAGTGGAGAGAGGACACGTCCCTGAGGGGAACCAGTGGAGGATAAAAGCAGATAAAATGCTGCTGACTCGCACTCTCTGTGGTCTATCTGTTAAAACATCCATGAGCCAAGAAACCAGACCAGAATCAAGATTATATGTAAGACGTCTCACTAAAATATGGGACTGAATGTGATTAAAAAGAGATGAAAAATCTATAAAAAGCAAACGCGAAAAATTACGTGCCCCATCCAGACGCTCCAGAACTTTGTGGAGCAAAGTGCACACAGCATCCTCCACACCCCTCCCTGTTCTACTGATGAATTGGAGGGGGTCTAATTTTGTCTGAGTGGCACAAAAATTTCATTTCTCACAAGTTTCTCAAATATTTCCATTACAAGAAAAGTTAAAGCAACACCGGTACAATAATAGAGTCCTTCCAGATATGAGCAACTTTATGAAACTCAAGAGTGTCGCGATCCTGGGCCGATGGTCTGGAGTCTTGTGTTCTTTTTGCTTATGTTTTGTTATCTCTGATTATGTTTAGTTTTCATTCGTGTAGGTCTTCAGTTTATTATGGTTTTGAGTTTAGTCTGGGTTTTGCATCACTGCTGTCTTGGTGTTTCAGTATCTGTTAGTTTGAGGTCTCTTGTCTATTCTATTCTTCATGTTGTGTTTAGTCTGTGGTTGTGTCTGGTTTGTTTACTTCCTGTTTTAGTTTGACAGTCTGGTGTTCCCTATGTGTCGTGTTTAGTTTTGCTTCCCTTGTTTAATTTGTTTAAGCCCCTGTGTGTGTGTTCTGTTCTCTGTTGTGTCCTCCCTCATGGAGGTGTGGTTTTGTTCCTGGTTTCCTGTTAGTTTAAGTTTTGTTACGGTGCCATTCCTCTGCATCATGTTTTAAGTTTCTCAACAATAAAGCCACCATTTAAGTTCAGTTTTGCCTCCAGAGTTCTGTCTTTTGGGTCCATCCTGCCTATTGATCTGCGCAGTTTTTAAGGAGATGTCCATTTATTTTATCTGGGCCTGGACTTTTCCACTCTTTCACCTCCTTAAATACTTTGAGCACTGATAATCTATCAATATTAATAACTGACCATTTTGGGGAGACATCCCTGTACACAGCCAGTTCTTCATTAAAATTGTGAACATTAAAACGATTGTAGAAAATTTTCAAATCATTTGCCAGCTCTAAATCAAACATACCTCCAAAAGAAATGGGACACTTCCTGGGTTGCACTCCCATAATAGTCTTAATACCCTCCCAAGCAGTGACTGTACTTTATATTTAATTTTGGCCAGATTCGGTTCTCGTTTCACTTGCTGTTGCAACTCTCTGCTATGAACAACATCACCACGGTTGAAAGCAATGTTCCTCTGATTAATGATACTTTTCCAAGCTTTGGATACCCACGGTTTGTTATTTGGAAATGTAAAAATTTCCTTCTTTGGGATTATCAAGTCGTCACAACAATTAATGTTTTCTCTGACGGTCTCTGTAATTTCAGGCAGATTAAGACAGCAGTTTTTTTTTTCACTGTGCAAACAGAAAGGAGAGACACCATGGTGGTGGTGGTCTTAAAATATTATCAGATTAAAGGAGAATGTACACAGATGATAGTTTGATAAGTGAATGATAATCAGGGAAATTTATAGTGTAGTTTTGTAGACAGTCTAATGTGTCACATGCAGTGTTACTAATTTCTGTTTGGTGTTTGCAGATAAATGAGTGAGTGAATGTGTAAAGTGTGATCATTTCTATAACAAAGTTCTTCCTGAAGCAAGAGACAATCTAATGAACTTTTTCCTGTAAACTCAACAGCAGGTAAACCCAGAGCCACACTGACAGCACAAAGGTCAAAGGTCATACCAGCAGGGGGCAGCGTGACACTGAGCTGCTTTGTGGAGGGCTCTGCTGGCTGGAAGTTTGACTGGTTCAGACGTGATTCAGTCTCTTCTGAAGCTCAGCTCATGAGAGGAAATGAAGCAAAGAGAGATATTAGAGGAGGAGGTCTGTACCACTGCAGAGGAGGGAGAGGAGATCCAGCTTTCTTCTCTGAGGACAGCAATGAAGTCACTGTGGAGGAAACTGGTGAGTTTAGTGTTTTATTCCAAACTCTGAAAGAGCTGCACTGTTTGTCCATCTGTTCACTGAACAGTCAAAGACCATGAAAGTCAAATTCTAACTAAAAACTTTTATAATTTACTGCACACTGAAATGACCTGGTTTAGTTTCAGACAGATGTGAGGGGCACTTCCCAAAGTGTGACCTGCACAGACCCGTCTGCTCAGTGTCCTCCTCAGTCAGGCTGCAGAAGCACTAAACTGCTGTGACCTGAATAATTAAGCTGAGCTCTCACTGCAGTAACTTATCAGGGATATGGATGTTTAAACTTTACATTACCAAACTGTCTGAATTAGTATAACTGATAGTTGAAGAGTATCAGTAGAATTCAGCTGAGGAGCCACAGAGACTTTATTGGACAGGACTGGACCCCCGAGACTCGTCCATAACACGAACACTGATTCTACTGTTTATGTTTCTCTTTGTCTCCTAACTGGATATTTTTATGTGAACAGGTCCCATTAAGCCCACTGTGACCCTGCAGCCATCCTGGACTCAGATATTCAGCGGTGAGACAGTCACTGTCAGATGTGAGATTCAGGGAGGTGGAGGAACTCAGTGGACGTATGAATGGAGTCCAGCCAAGTTAAACACACCTCCAACATCCAATGAATACAGAATCAGCAGAGCTGCTGAGTCTGACAGTGGAGGATACAGATGCAGGGGCAGAAGGGACTATTTGTTAACAGGGTGGAGTGATACCATCACACTGACTGTATCATGTAAGTTGGAGATCTTTCATCCAGATTATCTGTTTTATCTAAATAAGTAAAAATACTTTTGTGACAAAATTTTAGCTGTGTTTGCTCAATAAATGATGTTTATTATCGACATATTTCCATCCAGTTCTTTAAATTGTTCTGATTCATTTACTTGTTCTGTTCTTGTTCTAAACTGAACTGCAGATAAACCAAAGGCTGAACTGAGAGCTGATAACACAGCTGTTCCAGTAGGAGGCAGAGTGACCCTGACCTGCTCTGTGAACCCATCATCATCATCATCATCATCATCATCATCATCATCTTCATCATCTGGATGGAAATACTACTGGTACAGAGATGAGAAACACTCTGAACCTCTGACCACACAAGATGCAGTTTTCCTCTCAAATGGACAAATCAGAGTCTCACAGGAAGGACTCTACAGGTGCAGAGGAGGAAGAGGAGACCCAGTTTACTACACAGAGGACAGTCAGTCAGTCAGGATTGGGAACACTGGTGAGTTTAACTTAACATACAGTCAAATTATTGTTTAATGAATAAGATGAAGACGTTATAGCTGATGGTATTTGAACCTTTTTGCCATTCATGTGCATAAAACAACAGAGTGGAGTGATTCAGTCACACTGACAGTTTCTGACAGTAAATAGAGTCAAAGCTCCTTTAACCTGAGAATATAAACATTGTTACATGTTGAGATTTGAGATATTTTAGATGTTTACATAGTCTCACTCTTAAAGTTCATAATACTTGGGATTGTTGCCCCCTGGCCATGGGATGGGTGTGTTCCTAAATCCAGTTCCTGCAGCATTTACCCCCCGGGTGTGTGTGTGTGTGTGTGTGTGTGTGTGTGTGTGTGTGTGTGTGTGTGTGTGTGTGTGTGTGTGTGTGTAATGCGCCACCTAGTGACACCTCTAAGTAAGGTCCTGGGATGGTACATGTAGAGTACAGTGAGATCATCACTGAATCTCTGACACATAAATCAGAAAGAATTACTGTGGTGTCCATTTCTAATCTTATTTACAACATGAACTGAACTGTAGTCCCATAAATTATGAATTGTCTTTTTAATCCACAATTATGTCTTAAACACACATTTTAAACCCTGAACATTGAGAGAAAATCTTTATTGAACAGATGAACCCCGTCCTGTCCTCACTGTGTCTCCATCATGGCTGAGTCCTGGAGCCTCAGTAACTCTGAACTGTGAGGTTGAACATCCGTCTGCAGGATGGAGCTTCTACTGGTATAAAGCTGTTCCTGATCTATCAGAGAGATCCTACAGTTATGAGCTGCTACCTGATGGCAGTGGGACTGCACAGGACTCCTACATCATTGATGGACAGACACACACAGCAGGATATGTGTGTAGAGCTGGAAGAGGAGACCCAGAGTATCACACTGATCACAGTGAACCAAAGTTTGTCTGGTCTGCAGGTCAGTGTGTCTGATAATAATCTCACTGTCAGTAATCAGGTCACATATCTTGGATGTCTTATTACAGATCACATGACATTTACAGAGTGAAGATTTCTGTGTGCAGAGCTGCTGTACACCTCTGTATTCTGCACACTGTGGACAAACTATACAAAAGCAAGTTTACAGAAACTTCAAGCAGCTTCTAATGAAGCCATGAGATTATTACTGAGGAGACCCAGATGGTTCAGTGCAGTGAAATGTTTGCAGCTGCAGGAGTCACTGCATTTAAAGCTGTATTAACAAATCTACTTTATGAATTTATTTGCAATTATTTTGGGTTTAACAAGTATGAGATTTAATACCAACACTGAGGAGACATCAGTGCAGCTGTCTCTCTGTAGGAAAATTATCTCTCTGTTTTTTCCCCTTAAATTCTGGACTGTTGAGTCTGTAATGTGTAAAGACTGATTGAGTTTTCAAGTTAAAAATGATCGTTTGACAAAATTAACACTGATTGAAATATGAACAGAAAAAGCTTCAAACAAATGAACATTTTCACTGTGATATTTTAATCCTAACATCTGTGAGCTTTGTCTCCTCCCTGCATGTTTCCAGATGTTCATTCAGCAGCGTCTCTCACAGTGAGTCCTGACAGAGTGCAACACTTCACCTCTGACTCTGTCTCACTGACCTGTGAGGGAAACTCTGCTGAGTGGAGAGTGAAGAAGTTCACTGAGGACGGCCGACTGAACTCTGACTGTAGGACAATGACTGGATCCACATGTAACTTCAACACATCACAGTCAGGTACTGCAGTGTACTGGTGTGAGTCTGGATCAGGAGAGTTCAGCAGTGCAGTCAACATCACTCTACAGAGTATGTTATTATACATTTTCTTAAATGTTTTTTCCTTTATTTAAATCATTTAGAAATCACCTATTATGAACATGTCTCCAATTATCCTCCTGAATGTTTCATAATTCTGTGATAAAACAGACAAAATGATAATTTTAGGGATCTCAACTGAGTAGTAAAATGTTCTCGATTGTAGTTCTTATTTCACTCAATCAAAAATTTACATCTATATTTTACCCAGTGGCAAAAGTTAATGAGTTTTTTAAAATATATTTTCTTATTTAAAATAAATACACATGGTCTGAGGAACGTCTAAATATGTTTGTAGAGTAGAAACAACAATTTCCTCATTGTGGTGATTTAAACTCTTCCAGCCTGTAGCTCCTGTACTGTGTCTGTTATTAATGTTATTGAAGCTGTTATTGATCAGGCCAAAGTTATTTCAGTATTGACTGGATCCTCACTGTGGACTGTTAATGAGGAGAGGCACACTGAGTGTATTTATCATTGTTATTACAGCTGTTTATCAGGTAAAAACATTATTTAAAAGCAAGAAAAAAATATACAAGATCAGATATTAGATCTTCATAATGAAAAGCATTTGTTCAATCTGTTCTTATTATTGTGTGTCAGCTTTTTCTAAAAGTCTGCACCAGCTGATGTGACTGAAACAATTGTGTTTGATTGTGTCACAGATGATCCTGATGCTCCTATCCTGGTGAGTCCTGTTCATCCTGTGACTGAAGGAGCTTCTGTTAATCTGAGCTGCAGTTTGAGGACACAAAAAATACTTTCCAATGTGTTTTTCTACCACAATGACAAACTTATTCAAAGTGATACCCGAGAGGAGCTGAAGATCTCTGCAGTGTCAAAGTCTGATGAAGGTTTCTACAAGTGTGAATACTCAGGAAGAGAGTCACCACAGAGCTGGATGTTAGTTAAAGGTGAGCAGGATCAAAGCATTTGATGAATTTTTGCAAATGATTTTGATGACTGAGAAGGAAAATATCCAATATAATTACAGTTTATTAATAATTGTTTGTTGTTACAGTAACTGTGTCAGCAGCTGACAGCTCTGTGTGGCTGATTGTTGGACTGGTTTGTGGAGTCTCTCTCCTCATTATTCTCCTGCTCTTGTTGTATCGCTGCAGAACGACCAACAGTGAGAACTTTTCCTTTACTTACTACAAACTCTTCATTCATTCAGATACACAAATGCATCATGAGGTCCGTGTGAAAGCAAATGTCTTCTTTACATTTTTAATAAAGGTCCTGCTAATGAGCAGACGGTGAATCAGGATGAACATCAGCAGCAAGTGTACTCCTCTCTTCTTCATGGTTAGTTTTTCATCTACTTTAAAATATTCTGATGCTCTTTGCATCCAGACTGTAATTATTACATCTGCTGCAGTTTAAACTCTGTTGAAGGAAACAAGAATACTTGTTTGAAACTGTGTTTAAATTAGTATCACAGACATGAGGTGACTGATTTTCTCTGACCTGTAGGTGATCGTTGTGTCTATGAGACAATCAGAGGCTCTGAAAACACTGAAAATGGTAAAGTACACACTTTCATTAATACAGAGTTTGTGGAAGCTGGATGATTATACAATAACTGTGTTTAACATTAAAGTCAATAAGATGATTATTTTATATATTATATCTGTGATTCAGCTCAAAGTCATTAACAAGACGAGTGAGTGCACAAACTCTGAGATTTGAAATGTAAAATCTACATTGTTAATTATTCTGACTGATAATAAATGCAAACAGAGGGTGTTTGTTTTTAAATGCTCTCATTTGATCACCTCAACAGGACAACGTGGTGACCCAGAGGAGAGCTCTGACTACTATAATGTGAATCCAAATTCAGCCACAGCTCTAAAATCTTAACAGCAGCTCTTTAGCTGTTTTTATCTTTTTCTCTTTAAAGGAACTTAAAAACTTGACGTCACTTTGAGTGAAAAGGAGCAGATTTTTCATTCAAAGCAATGATCCTGATAGCCTGAGTTTATATTTCCTTCAGAAAGAATCCCTCAGTGTGATTCACTTGTTTCTCATTAGTCATAATATTAATGAACTTTAATGTGCTGTAGATCTGTTTTTATGGTGAACCCCAAGTTGCTCTCTGACGCAAGCATTGGAGTATGAATGTGTGTGAATGTTAGACATTTACAGCTTAGTTACTCATGGAAGTGCTTGTTTGAATATGGGTTGTATACGTGTTGTTGTAAACGTGTTGTATAAACGCTTTGAGTGCTCAGAGTAGAAAAGTGTTATATAAGAACTAATCCATTCAACTATTTCTTTAATTTTGTCATATCATAAATTTCTTTCTTGGAAACACTTTGTAACTTTGTTAAGAAAAGTGTTCTATAAATGTTGTTGTAATAAAGGGTTGTTTTAGATGTAGGGCAGGTTCGTGGGTAAGACCAGACCAGGATGAGGTATCGGTTAGGATACAGGAAGAATGAGGAGAGACGGATCTTCTGTTACCGGCTTGCCACCCAGTAGCTTTAATGATGTCTGAGTAATCAGTTTCTGGAATAACAAACAACGTAATCAATTACTGCTATTCTAACAGGAGAGAATGTAACTAAGTTGTCTCTAAATAGCATACATGTTTGGGTTCTACAATCTCCATAGAGTACCCGTTTAACCGCATATACAGGTATACATAAATACACACACACACACACGCGCGCGCGCGCTTACCTATGTATCAATAAGAGGACGTATCGGCCAGTAGCTTACGTAACATGCCCCGAACGTAGTTTAACACAAACAACTGAATTAACACCATAATCACAATAATATTCATGCATGCCCCATCCCATGGAGACACAATTCCTCCCTGCCGGTCGGTAATGTCCCAGCGCATGTGCTGAACATGGTTAACAGAAGTCAGTCTGAACATTGCGCTGAACCCGGAAATGGGTCGCGCTGCGTGCGCTGAATAGAGTTATGAGTAGAACTTGATAACTCAAAGGACACTTACTTCTTGTCATTGACTTAGCTCTCAGAACATCCAGAAGGGGGGAATCACGCAGTCTATATGGCTCGGGCGATCGCACAGGGTTCGGTGTGGTGTGGTCGCCATTACACCCTCTCACAGTTCTCTCTCTCTCACCTGATAAGCTAAGGGCGATCATGCAACATCGGACAGGCTAGCTGCAAGATTTAAAGGGCCTGTACAGTTTCGGACCAGACCTTTCATACAGTTGTGTTGTTGTGTGTCAGAGTGAGCACATTTACAGCTGTTCAGTGTTGTGCATGAATCCACTGAAAGAGAGCGTTCATTTAAAGGCACTCATTGTTACTTAAACAGCTCAGAGGTTGTTGTTGAGTTGCTGTTTATTCTCACACGATGCCACAAAGAAAACTGCAAAAGCAACACACACACACACACACACACATACACACACACACACACACACACACACACACACACACACACATACACATACACACACACACACACACACACAGTGTAATTACAGTAAACTGAAGAGCTGCATACTTGAAAATTTCAGACAGCAGTGAGTTCATATCAGCTGTAAATATTTCTGCAATCACCACAATTTTTGTCTCCACTGATAAAAAACACACCTCTCAAATATAATCGCTGGACTGTGTTTAGAGCTGGTAACCAACAGAGGGCGCAATTTAGTCATAGTCCAAATGATTCATCTGGTTGGCTGGGTGTTAAATATTTCCCAGAGCTGTGATGATGAAGGTTAAAGACTTTGACTTCAGAGGTTGTCATTTACCACAGCGTGTTGCAGAAGCTAAATAATCCCCGTCTGTTGTTTGTAGCTCTTCACAACAGTTTCATTCATCCAGAGAAAGAATCAACCCCTCTGTGACAGTAAAAGGTGGTCATGAGTATAAAATGAAAGTGTGTGTATCAGAGGAGGGAAAACGTGTTTTTAGAACCAGAGTAATGTGGTGATATTTTTGTTTCATGTGGTTTATGTATTTATGAATAAAAACACTTTATTTATGTCAGTTTTATATGACAAATATTTTGGACTGTGTGAGTTTTTTCTGTTATTATGGACTTGTTATAATGGTGTAATACCCAGAATGGCCTGTCAGAGGCAGTGGGGCGATCATACCTGGAGCCCTTTTATTTACAGACTCTCTTCATTCAGCTTAAACAACAAAAAGTGTGTGTGCTGGGTGTGTGGGGCCCTTTGTAATGCCGGTGGCCCTTTTCCTGCATCTGGAGGTGTAAATGTCTGTGGTGGTGGAGAAGCTGACTCCAACAGTCCAACAGTGCAGACTTCACCACTCTCTGCAGAGCTTTCCTCTTTGCTGCAGAGCAGCTTCAATGCCACACAGTGATGCAGGAGTACAGGACGCTCTCCACCACACATCTGTAGAATGAGGAGAGGACTGAACTTCCAAGTCCAGCACACCTCAGCTTCTTGGGGAAGTAGAGAAGTTGGTGTGCCTTCCTGACCAGACTGGAAGTGTTGTTGCCCCAGGTGAGGTTGTTACTTAGGTTTACGCCCAACTATTTGAAGCTGGAGACCACTTTCCATCATTTCTGTGGGATATTGTGTGTCCTGTTGTATCACCTTTCTAATTTTCCTAGGTTTTCATCCATGGATTACAGCTGACATGTTTCCTTTATTTTCTGTATCTTTTTAGGACAGTTGGGGTGAAGATGGGTCTGCAGGGGAAGGTCAGCCCCTTGCAGGCCAAAGAAGTGAGACAGTTAAAAAAATTAAAAATGCAATTTATGTACACATCTGTAAGCAAATAAGAGTTTTCATGGAATAAGTTAATAAACTTCCATCCATCCATCCATCCATCCATCCATCTTCTTCTGGGGCAGCAGCCTAAGCAGAGAACTCTAGACTTCCCTCTTCCCAGTTGTTGGGAATTATTTTTATTACTTTGATATTTCTCATTTATATTTAAGGCCTTGGTGGGATTCAGGTACATCTTTGGTTCACATGACATTGTGTATGGTGTATTTTAGGTAACTTTATGACAGTGGGCCTCCCAAAAGTTGAGCTCTGCAGACCCACCTGTGTTTGTGTAATATGAATTAGTGTGGGTATAAATTTTAGTTAAGTGGGAAGAAGATCCACCATAATGACATCTGCCAGAGCTGTTGTAAACTACTGGGTACTCTGGGGACGTGTGTTTCTTTCCTGGGAAGAAAGTTAGTAAAATGTGATTGGCTGGGGTTCAAATTTCGGGGAGGGGGTGACAATTTATGAAAATTGAGAGGGATGAAAGGAGAGTGGGCAGTTACCATCTTCAGGTTATAAATTGATGCTCTTTGTCTCTCTCTCTTGCTCTGCTCTTCTTCTCTTCCTGTCTCTGCATCTTTCTCGGTTTCTCTCTTCCCTTTTCTCTTCTTCTTTCTCCTCTCCTCTTTGTGTGTGTGTGAGTATTCTTGTCTTAATTCTGTTACTGTCTGTGTTTTGTGTAACCAATATGTCTAATAAACAGCCTGCATTGGAGCCTGCTCATCCCTGTGATTTTTCTTTTGGAAACTTTAGTTTTAATTGAGTCTTATACAGGATTGAATCTACTTCATTTCGGCCATAAAGGAACAAATCACGATCCAACACAGCCACCTCCTCCAGTTTATCTGGGTGACCCCAAAGCGTCCCCAGAGAGATATAATCTCTTCAGTATGTCCTGGGTCTGCCCTGGGGCCTCCTCCCAGTAGGACATGCCCAGAACACCTCACTCAGGAGGTGTCCAGGAGGCATCCTAGTCAGATGACTGAACCACCTGACCTGGCTCCTTTTGATGTGTAGGAGTAGTAGCTCTACTCTGAGCCCCTCCTGAATGGCTGCAGTCCTCAACCAATCTCTAAGGGAGGGGCCAGCCACCCTTCAGACAAAGCTAATTTCCACCGCTTGTATCTGCAGTCACGTCGTTCAGCTACTACCCGTAGCTCGTGACCATAGGTGAGGGTAGGGACGTAGATCAGTCAGTAAATTGAAAGCTGTGTTTTTATGCTCAGCACTCACTTCACCAGGACAGATCAGTGCAGTGCAGACACTGAACTGATCCAGCTGAAATTCTCCCGCTCCTCATTTACTCGTGAACAAGACCCAGAGATACTTAAACTTAGGGCAGCAACTCATCCCTGACCTAGAGTGGGCACTCCATCCTTTTCCAGCTGAAGACCATGGCCTCAGACTGGAGGTGCTCATTCTCATTCCTGCTGTGTCACACTCGGCTGTGAACTGCTCCAGTTCAAGCTGGAGGTCACCACCTAATGAAGCCAACAGGACCACATCATCTGCAAAAAGCAGAGATGAGATTCTGAGGCCAACAAGCTGGAAGCCTTCTGTCACTTAACTACGCCTAGAAATTCTGTCCATAAAAATTACAGAATCGGTGACACAGGGCAGCCCTGGCACAGTCCAGCACCCATTGGAAACTGTCAGCAATGTGGACCAAGCCACCAGGGGACACAGCCGAATGCTTTCTCCAAGTCCACCAAATGCACGTAAACTGGTTGGCCAAGCTTCCACACACACTCAAATATCTTTGAGAGGATTCAAAGCTGGTCCAGGGTCCAACAACCAGGTCAAAAACTGCATTGTTTCTCCTCAATCTGATGGTCCATTAACGGACCACCTCTCCTTTCCAGCACCCTGGCATAGACTTTCCTGGGAAGGCTGAGGAGTGTGATCCCCTGGTAGTTTGAGCACACCCTCCAGTCCCCATTCTTAAAGGGGACAAATCATGAGGATGAACTTCTGTAGCACAAGACTAGATTGTTGTCATGGCCTGGGCAGGCTCAGGGCTTTTGTTTCTTTTCCTTCTCCTCTCACCAGTTTTTTTTTTTTAGTTCTTTTTCTCTATACAGGTGGGCAGATGAGTCCCTGGGTCCACGCCTGGGTGTGGCTGTCTCTCTAATTGCCTTCCATACCTGTTCTGAATCTCCTCCTCATCATCATCCAGGTTATTCAGTGGCTGGAAGGACTGCAGATCTCCACCAGATCGTTACACCTCCCATGGTGGTAATTAGACTCTCCATGTTTGCATCTCAGTTCTCTGCATTTGTTAATTTCATCTCTCTGTCTGCCTTCTAGTTGCCTGCTCTGAGCTCACTCTGTGAACCTGATTTCTGATTTACCTGCATTCCCAAAGGGCGCCACTCAAGCCTCCTGTCACACTCACATACCTGCCACTCCCCACTCATTTCCCCCTGCTGGATACCTGCCTCTCGACCCAGAACCTATCCAACGATTCACGTCCGGCTAATCCAAAAATCTCCACTGTACCAATAACCAGTTTCCTCTTCTGTGCCACCCTCCAGTCCCCAGAACTCTTCATTAACTTCCTCAATAAACCTTTAAAAACTGCTGTCAGTGAGCTCAGTGTGTCTTTGTGCTAATATGACAACTGTTTTTGACCTGTTTGTCCATTGATTAAATCTCTTAAAAGACTTTGCAAATGAATAAACCTGTATACGTTTTATTAATGTAAAACTTTTAACACACTTACAAAATAAAAAAATAATAGAAATCAGACCTGCACAGGTACACAGTGATAGGTTTTCATTAAGCAGTAATGTGAAGCAATAATAGAAGATCAAACTGCAAACTTGAAAATACAGAGTAATATCTTTGTTCTTCTGAGCAGCCTGCACTGCCTACATGTGTGTTAAAGACTGTTGCTGGTTACTCTCTATTCTCCCTCAGGTTTATTTTTATCTTCTAAAAAAACTCATGATTTCTGTCTGAGCCACCAAGCAAAGAGGAAATGCAGCCTGTGGTTTCAGCCAAAAGTCTTCCTTTGGCAGATGTCTTGTTTTACTATGTCATCAGCACAGAGCAGAGTTAACAAGGAACACAGACAAAGAGCACAGTGGGAATTTCACTTTGCTCTCTGTTTGCATGGCACGTTTTTATGTTATCTGTCTGTACTGGAATAATAGTAATAATTATCACTGCTACATTTAAGTATGCATGACCCTGTATGAAAACAGGTTAAAAATAGAGTCATTGTGGTGATGACACATGCTGGACTACAGTAAAAAAACTATGAGCATCCAGAGAAACTGTGAAAAGTTGTTTTCTCACGCTCAGAAACAGCTGCGTTTAAAAGACTGTGCATGAAAATGCTGTTAATGTTCCTACACACACACACACACACACACACACACACACACACACACACACACACACACACACACACACACACACACACAGACAGACAGACAGACAGACAGATGTGTGCATTACTCACAGCCTTGGCTAACCAATTGAAGAGGTATTCCGGAGAGATAGAAGCCAGAAGAATAAACCAGATGTTCTCCACTGAACCACTTCAGGTGTTCTCGTGTAATCTAAGTGGCAGAAACAACACCCCACCAATGCCCCACCAACGCTGCAGACGGAGTAATCCCGGCAGAGCATATAGGAGAAGAATGCAAAACACAACACCATTGCTCAGTGGTTAGTGGATCCAAGAACAGACCACAGCAACCTCCCTGAACAGGATCCAGTAAGTATGACAGTGGCAGACATCCAAAAAAGTGTCTTACATATGAAGAATCAGACAGCACCAGGCCCTGACATGATTCACACCTAATGGCAAAAGAAGCCGACTGCAGAAATGAAGCACGTGCTAAAAGCTAAGACACACCTGGAATGGCTGACTGAAGGCGGACTGTCCTGATCCCCAAGGATCTGCAGAAGGGACCGGTCCCATCCAACTACCATCAACTTTAAACCAATTTCACAATTGACCATCAAGTGTGGGATTTACCAAGGAGATGCTCCTTACCCACTGCTGTTTTGCATAGACCTGAACCTCCTAGGCTAGATCATCAACAACTGGTTACGGATACCAGCTATTGAACGGAGCAAACATCAGCCACCTCCTCTACATGGATGACATCAAGCTGTACGCCAGGAGTAAACAAGACATTGATTCACTGATCCACACCACTAGGATCGAACATCATTCAGACTGGAAAAGTGAAGTCAGATGTTAACAAAGAGAAGGAAGGTAGTCAGAACCGAGGGGATTGTACTACCAGAAGGCAACATTGCAGACATTGAGGACAGCTAAAAGTGCCTTGGAATCCCGGCTAATGGGAACAATGAAGAGGCTGCTAGGAAAACTGCAACCGCCAAGTACATGCAGAGAGTAAGGCAAGTCCCGAAGAGTCAACTGAATGGGAAGAACAAGATCCGGGCAATCAACACCTACACCTTGCCAGTTGTCAGATACTCTGCTGGGATAATAAACTGGCCAAAGGAGGAAATAGAAGCCACTGACATCAAGACAAGAAAGCTCCTTACCATCCATGGAGGGTTTCAGTTCTTAGGTGACACAAAATTACAGTATACAACAAAAAAGCAGTTAATTAAAATTATGGTGATACGTTGCATTAGTGTCAATGTGCAGTTTCAGGTGCAATTGCTTTGGTTGCCAGCAGATTGTGACTGTTGCCTGTAGTTTTTCATGTTTGTCTGCACATAACAATTAGTACCAAGGAGAAAGATAAAAGTTAGACCTTTTGAAAACTTGATTGCAGGGCTGAGAACTTTTACTTTGAAGGAGGACCTTCTCCACTTCCTGTTTGCGTCCACGTTTTCAAGTTTTAATACAGCTCAGTGAGCAGTGTTTGTAGACAAGTCAATCACTATATAAACTACTGGCAAGTGCAGCAATATGCTAGCAACTGTGATATATTCTAGTGAGCACTTGGTGCTCGATTATGTTGGACTGTCAAGATCACTATGTTCTGATATTGATTACTAATGTTGAGATACCAAGTATAAGAGTTGTACTACATCCTCGCCTCTGTGAATGATTGTTAAGGTTATACACGACCCTCACCAAGTACATAGTGAGTACAAAGACTACAAAGGCAACCAAAGCAATCACAAGGAGGTTTTTGCCAACCAATTGGGCAACACAAGTTTTTTCTAGCAGCGGGTGGTTTCCAGGGGGTCCCTGACAGGTCTATAGGCCTGTGTGACTGCAACATTAGCAATCATTTTCCCAGCAACCTCCATCAATAAATCTTTTCCTGATGACCAGTGGTTGCCAGATGGTTGCAGACCAGTCTCTAGCCCCAGATACACAGTCTCCTTGATCCTACATTGTCACCATGAATGCCACACACCCAAAATGGAGGACAAGTTAACCCTATAACGCCACCAATCGCCACTGAAGCACCCGTTACGTGTCCTTACCTGCAGTGAACAGCTGTTTAAGGCTGAGTGTATCATCGTTTCTGTTTCTGAAAGCTGAGAAAATGCACTTCACACACAATCTGGAATCATCATGGTAATTGCCGCCGGAAGTCCTTGAACAGCAGCAATTTTTAAGTACGTTGTGTCACAGTTGAGACTTTCTGCGTTATAGGGTTAATTTCATGTTGTTAGTGGTCACATGTCTGCAACACCTCAATACAATCAGGCTTCAACTAGAGGAGTTAGCCCCTTCTGGCCATTATGAACAATGCAGGCTTGAATAAAACATCAATATTGATCCATTTGAGCTGTGAGGATTGTCAACATCATGTAAAAATGTTGTTCTGTTGTGTTACATTTGTGTAAAGAGATCATCAAAGTACATCATTGTACACCATTTAAAATCCAGCAAGTTATTTCTTATTTCGACCTGCTGATGAATCGACTCACATACTTGTCTTCAGCTCAAACACCGTGACAAGAAGGGTCGCTTTAAAAAAAAGATGCATGTGTAATGGAAAATACTGTGTGAATATTTCTGTGTGGTGTAACTGTGGTGACCACTTAGCTGCAGGCTTATCTGTACCATCTCTGCACTTTAAAAATAACAACAATGACCTCATTGTTTCTTCATCAGCCTGCAGAACTAAAATGAGGAAGAACAACTGAAGCTAAATGTGTGCTGCCTTCCAGGTAACATGTTTCAGCCCTGATAGCTGACAGCAGAGAGAGCTCAGCTTGTTGTTCTCACACTGCTGCAGACATGAAAAAATACCATTAATGTCTTCATGGAATCCAGTCACTTTATTAAATAACGTCTGCTCACATAAACTGTGCTTAAATTACCAAATTAGCCATTTATACTTATTCAACTAAAAAAACCCACTTCTACAAACACATTAGCTTCTTCCTATCAAACCTCTTTATTATAAAGAGATATACAAATGGTTAATAAGTCCTGTTATCTGGCCTCTGTTTTTGAGCTTCTACAACCAGTTTACTAAATTATTATTATTTTTTTATTTTAAATAAACAATTACAAACTATAATTGAAAGTAATGAATGCATCTCGTAATCTTTTAGAGATAATTCAGTCATATTGTAAATACACACCACAGTTTTTCTGATGTATTCTGTATACTTACAGAATACATACAGTATTCTGTATACTATCTACTTCACACACTGCATGGTTATGTAACACCTTAGTCGTTACAGGGTTTGGACCAGATGACAGGTTCGGCTATGGAGAGTAGAGTTAGTGTCACCACAATTAAGGACCACAGACCAAGAGAATAAATTTAAATTAGCCGGCAAGATTTATTTACACACAACAAAAACCATAAAAGACTTTGACAACAGAAAACACAACAGCATACACCTTCCTGGTGTATAATCCCTCTTTTTGTTATCTTAACCAAAAGAAATAACTTCAACTTAGGGTTATTTGTTCAGTTCCCTTTGGTTTGTCTGTTTGAGTTAACTCAGTAGTCACTAAACCTAGTTTAGTTCTCTAGCTTCAAAATCTATTTATCTATTTTATTATTTTTTTTTCCAAAATTAATACAAAATTAGGCTCTGTATTCAGATTCGGCAGACTCAATGTTATGTTAGGTTTAACCAACAAAATAGTTTGCAATCTCAATAATATCACAGCAGTACCACACAGGGTCATTCAATATTAAAATAAAAATATTGAACCAAAAGACAACTCAAAATAATCCAGCAAAAGGCTGAACAAGGTGCGATGCACATGAGAGTCTCTTTTCTTTTGTCCTGCTGTTGATCCCTCTATTGTCTGTGTTCTGCGCTAGTCTTGAATCCACTGCTGTTAGCAGTCAAGGATAAATCCTACCAGTTCGGATGAAAACGGTCAACACTCCGCAGACAGCATGTTGCTCCACATGCACAGATCAGCAAATTCACAGTTCATCAGGTCCGGTGGCTCGCCATCTCGTTTCACCACGTATGAAGTCCCACTTCAGTACTAGCTCAACTTTTCTCCACTCCAACTTAAATGGCCTAATGTAAGCAACATAAAATATCAATAAATAAACAAAATAAAGCGTTGGCTGCTTAAGACATTAGCCAAGAGTCAGCGTTTTGCTTAATAGATGCTGATTAAGCTGCACACCTGCCAAAATGGCGGAGCGGAGATAAGTGGAAACACAACACTTGCACTTCAATTTCACACATGGGCATCATAATATCAAGTTTTAAAACACAAAAAACATAAATCTGACATCTTAGCTTATACTGTTTCCCAAATAATACATTCAACGTAACAAAATTCTCAAAAGAAATAAAATACATTTTTACGAACTCACCAAGTCCCATTCAGCAATGTACACACGTCTGAAGGGCAGGATAAAGTGGAAAAACAAAACAATTTCTCAAAAAATTAAAGATATTCTTTTAGATAAGTTTCCTTTGTTTAATAACGGCAGCTCGACGTCTGTGTGTCTGCAGCGATCTTGGTCAGAACCGAAAAGAATCCGGTTGGCTACTACCAGTCACATGGGCCACGCTGGGACACTTTCAGAATAAAAGCTTGCCTATTTAAAATTTCAACCATACATATTTTTAACCAACCAATAATCATCCATGGATTGAATGTTTGTTTTTAATATTTTTAAACCAGTTTTTTTCCAGATGAAATAATAAACAAAAATAAATTTTAATCAGGTTTTTACCTCATGCACACTGTCACCTGGGTTACACCCTCCCCTCTAAAATCTATGCAAGTCCCTTTGCATAGTGCATATGTTCAGACTATTTAAGGTGCTTCAATGGAATTAGTTATCGCTTCACTTAAGCTTTGAAATAAAGACTCAACTATGCTAATAAGAGGGTTTCCCAACTCAGGGTAAGTTAAGAGTTTTGGCTTTGTTCTTTCTCGAGAAGACCTTCTGACAGTTGGTTGTGTATCAGGGTCATGCTCTTCTGTGTTATTATCCACGGGTTCGTTCTCCTTCATTTGGTTCTGAGTTGCTTCCTCTGCTTCAGGTGCAGTTTCCACTTCACCAGTGTCTGTTTCCATTTCTTTTTCCATTCCAGGTACAGGTAAGTTTTTGAGATTCAGTGGCATATCCGGTTCGGAATCAGATCCAATAATTTGCTCATTACATCCATCTGGAGCAATTTCAGGAACTGTCACAGGTTCTGAGACTGTTGCATTATCAAAGGTTGGTTGCTCAACAGTAGAATCTGAATGATTACTGGGAGAAAGGACCACTTCGTATTCCTTTATGGACTTTGAAACTTCCAGAGGAGCAACTGGAGGATAATACAATAGGTAGTTATCCTCGTCGTCCAGGTTGTAATCCAGGTCTTGTTCGTCAGGATCAGTTATAGGGTGCTGACGTGTACTTGGCCGGCTTGGCTTTTCTTGCTCTGAGGAGACATTCACAGGAACGGTGGGTAAAAACCCACATGGCAACAAAAGGTCTCTGTGAAGAGTTCTTGTGGGACCAGCCTGATGCTCAGGCTTGACAGTGTATACAGGTAAGTTGCCCTTTTGACTCAAGACAACATGTACCACAGGTTCCCACTTATCAGCCAACTTGTGTTTGCCTCTAAGCCGGACATTCCTCACAAGTACACGATCACCAATATCAAGGACAGATTCAGTGACATATTTGTCATAACGGGCCTTGTTCCTTTCAGCAACTTTCGCAGCATTTTTGGTAGCTATTTGGTAGCTCTCCTGAAGATGGGATCTGAGTGCTTTGACATACTGCGAGTGGGATTGTTGCTGACGACGATTTAAAGGAACATTGAAGACAAGGTCAATTGGCAGCCTAGGTTGTCTTCCAAACATTAACTCATAGGGTGTAAACCCAGTGCTTTCATGTTTGGTGCAGTTATAGGCGTGCACAAGTGGCTTAACAAAGTCACGCCAGTGTCTCTTGTCTTCGTCTTTGAGTGTTCCAAGCATGTTGAGTAATGTTCTATTAAACCGTTCAACCGGGTTTCCTCTAGGATGATAAGGTGTCGTTCTGACCTTTTGGATACCAGCAAGGTCACAAAGGTCTTGAATAAGCTTTGACTGAAAGTCTGCTCCTTGATCACTGTGCAACTTTTCGGGAAATCCATAGTGAACAATGAAGTTTTCCCACAAAGCTTTGGCTACAGTTTTAGCCTTCTGGTTGGGAGTAGGAGTTGCTACAGCGTATTTAGTGAAGAAATCAGTAATGACGAGAACATCTTTGGTGTTGCTCCGGTCTGGTTCAATAGTCAGAAAGTCAATACAGACTAGTTCAAGAGGTCTGGTGACTTGGATGTTTACCAGAGGCGCTGCCTTCTCTGGCAGTGCCTTTCTGAAAACACATCGACTACAGGTTTTGATCTTTTGCTCAACATCTGCGGCCATTCTTGGCCAGAAAAATCTGGATCGCACTAGGTCGAGAGTGCGATCTATACCAAGATGACCCATGTCATCATGGAGACTTTTTAAAACCATGAGTCTGAGGCTCTCAGGTAAGACCAGTTGACACTGAGACTCTTCACCAACTTGCCTCTTTCTGTAGAGAATCCCAGTCTGCAACTTAAGCTTTTTTAGCTCTCGCAGAAGGATGGAAAGTTGTGGGATCTCCTTTCGCACAGCAGGGGGTGATGTTTCACCTGTTTCAAGCTGGCGAATGATTTCATTGATCGCAGGGTCATCCATTTGATGTTTTTTTAACTCTTCTACTGAAATGCATGGAATGACTGGATTACTGTCACACTGATCAAAACCATCAGGAATGGCATTAGCTGACATGGACAGGGAAGTTACAAGTGGACACGTAAATGCATGGTCATTTGTGTCCGAGGAATGGAGAATTAGGTGTTTTTCACAAATTGCATTGACAGCATTTTGAGAAACATGAGTGAACAGATCAGTACCAGGTAAGTGGTGCTGAAGGAACTGACTGATTCGCTCTTGTTCTTTCTGGGAAACAATGTCATTTACTGGTTCTGGGTGGGGACGGCGGGATAGCCCGTCCGCATCTATGTTTTGTTTCCCTGCTCTGTACTTGAGCTGGAAATCAAAAGAGGACAGAGCAGACAACCAACGATAACTGGTTGCATCCAGCTTAGCTGTGGTCAAGATATAAGTTAAAGGGTTGCTGTCAGTAACCACAGTGAAAGCATTTCCATACAGGTAGTCACAAAACTTTTCAGTTACAGCCCACTTTAGGGCTAAAAACTCGAGCTTGTGAGCTGGATAATGGCTTTCACTCTTTGACAGTCCCCGGCTTGCATATGCGATTACACGCACCTCTCCTCCCTGCTCTTGATAAAGAGCAGCCCCTAACCCTGTTGTGCTTGCATCTGTGTGTAGCAGATAAGGCAACTTGGGGTTGGCAAACCCTAACACAGGAGCTGTAGTGAGTTTGTCAATTATGGTCTCAAATGCCTGTTGGCAACTTTCTGTCCATCTTTCTCCAAAAGGGGCCTTTGGCTGAAAGTACTGGACATCTGGTGTTTTAGGACTATTACCCTTCCTCAGTGGTGGGTATCCGGCAGTGAGATTGGTCAGGGGTTTCACAATTTTGGAATAGTCTTTGATAAATCGTCTGTAATACCCAGCAAAACCTAAGAAGGAACGGAGCTCTTTGAGGTTTCTGGGACTTGGCCATGTTTTCAGGGCTGCGACTTTTTCAGGGTCTGTTTCAACACCCTGTTGGGAGACAATGTGTCCCAAGTGCCGTACTGATGTCTGGAAGAACTTGCACTTTTCCAGAGACAGTTTCAGCCCATATTCTTTAAGGCGATTGAGGACATGAAGAAGGCGTGTTTCATGCTCCTCAAGGGTTTCGGAGAAAACTATAAGGTCGTCCAGAAATACTAGGACTTCCTTAAGGTTTATGTCCCCCATACATTTCTCCATCAGCCTTTGAAAAGTGCTGGGAGCGTTCGTTATGCCTTGGGGCATCCTATTGAACTCCCAAAACCCCATGGGGCATACAAAGGCTGTCTTGTGCTTGTCTGCCTCGTCCACCTCAATTTGGTAGTACCCACTTTTGAGGTCAAGGACCGAGAACCACTTCGATCCAGTGAGGGCTGAGAATGCCTCTTCCAAGTTGGGAATGGCATAGGCATCTTTGATGGTGTGCAGATTTAGCTTTCGATAATCGACGCAGAGTCTTACATCTCCATTCTTCTTCCTCACCACCACTATTGGCGAAGAAAATGGTGAATCAGACTCGCGGATTATTCCTGCCTCACTCAGTTCTTGCAAATGTTTTCGAACAGCATCAAGGTCCTGAGGTCGTACTGGACGGGGCCTGTGTTTGAAAGGCGTTTCATCACTCAGTTTTATTTGATGTTTTACCTTGTTTGTACAACCAAAGTCTGTATCATGTTGTGCAAAAACTTCAGGCATAGTACTGAGTTTTTGTACAATCCGCTCTTTCCATTTAGCTGGAACTGGAGAATCAGCGAAGTTGAGATTTAGCACTGTGGATTCTTTTGATTTGGGTGGCTGCGTGGATTTTAGTATTTGGCTGGTTGTCACTATCTCCTGCATAGCATGGATTTCAGCGATGACACTCTTTGCAGGAATAATAATGTCATGTTTGCTCTCATTTCGCACAACAACTGGAAGCTTTTGTGAGGGCCTTTCAGGAAAGGTGAGTAAACAATTGGTGACTAGAATGCCACCAGGCAAAGAGGATGTGGAGGGTGGCTCAACAACAACCCACTTGTCTGGGGTTTTGGTGTTAACATGGACTGACCCCTCCAACACTCGGCTCTGGCCTGCAGGTATAACTTCTGGCTCTTTTCCAGATAGTCTAACAAGTCCGAGACTACTGTTTTCCTTCTGCTTGTGTCTCTGTTGCAACACGCTTAACACCACTCTGTAGCCGTAAGGTAGTGCATGGAGATCTGCACCGGTCAAGAAGAAATGCTCATAGAGAAGGTCAAGAGTGTTGGTACCAATCAAAAGAGAGGACTGGGCATTAGAACGTGTGTCTGGGACAACTAATGCAAAGGTGGACACGGTCATTTCAGAACCAAAACAGCTCTGTGGGAAGGTAATCTCGACCTCAATGAAACCTGAGTAAGGAACATTTTGACCGTTTGCAGCTTCAACTTCCAGCAGCTCATTTATTGGATGAATTTCCAGGTGAGAGAGATTGTTTTCATAGAATGAGTGTGACACGGTAGTCACCTGAGATCCTGTATCAAGAAGACAACTGCTAACCTGACCATCAATTTGGACTTGAGCAGTATACTTAGCTCCAACTAAGCCTTTAGGTAGTTTAACAGTGGTTGATTTGTTGTGCAGTCTCTTTTTTCTGAATGACTGTTTCAGAGAGGGACTGGTCTCATTAACAGCACCCATCTGTCCCGCAATGAGGGCTGTTTTTAGTTTAAAGAATGGGATGAGTTTTGATTGTTCTGTTTATCCCAAAGTAACTGTTTGTCTTTTAATTGTTTCCTTTTATCAGCAACCAAGGATGGGTTTGGGTCATTTGAGCATGCAGAGGCAATATGCCCATCTTCACCACAGTGGAAACAATACCACGGCTTTGGTCTGTTCCTTGTGGCTTGAAGTGTAGTGGAGATTGGCTCAGGCATTTTGGGTCTAGGCTTTGTCTTAGCATTAGCTTGTGGTGTGCTGGGCTTCTTTTTGGGAGAACCTGGTGGCTTAAGTCTAGCAAGATGGCTCTGAAGCTCAGTGATCTGTGCCTTCAAATCTGCGACCACATTGCTTGGAGGAGCTGTGGGTTGGTCCGCTTTCTGTGCTCTTAATCTTGTCAATTGAGTTTGCAGCTCAGTTATTTGTGTTCGCATTTCAGTGATTTGATGTTGCAAAATGGGCTCCGATGTATCAGTGGCTGCTGCAAGGGCGTGGGAAGACACTTTTGGTCTTGTAGCAGCAAAGTGTTTTTTCATTCGGCTTTCTTTTGCAACATGTTTATCTTCCTCCACTCTCAACTGTAGCAACAACTCTGCAAATGGAGGAGGGTTATCTTTTTGTCGCTCGAGCTGAAGGTCTGCTAACAATGCGTTATCCCAACACCCACGACAAAACTGCCGTAGTAGGTGTCGGTCTGCCTCGCTAGCTGAAACACCACCTCTGTTCAAAGCTTTGGAGAGAGCTGTATGTAATCGATGGAGGTAATGTGATGGCTTTTCACCTGCATCCTGCAGTGTGTTAAGAAATTTAGCAAAAAGCTCATCGCCATCTTCCACTGTACCAAATGCTGAATTGAGCAGCTCAAGGTAAGCTGAAGGCAAAGCTTGAGGGCCTAAATGTTTAACTATATTGGCTGCAGGAGGTACAAGACTGTCTGAAATTTTCCGTGAGCACTGCAAGTCAGACAGATCAGGATCTTGCTGCATAAGCTCAACACTGTGGCGCCATGTGTCAAAGTCAACCTCGTGACTAGGGCAAGGTAACCTGCCTGAAAAGGGTCTCAGGCGAAAGGATGCACTCGCCTGCGAGACTGGAGATTCACTCCGAACTATGTGCTCCACAATAACCTTTTGAACCTCTGGGTGGGTTATAAGGGTTTTTGGAACATTGCATGGCAGATCAGGTTGTGTTGGCTTGCCTGAATCAGATTCAGTTACACTTAAGTTGGTTTCATTCACCTTAACTGGGTCACTTGGAAGAGCTTGTGATTGTTGGGTGACTGTGGCTGTAGGTCTACTTTGTGTTTCTTGCATAGGAAATGCAGTTTCAGCTGGTTCTGGATCACCAGCAACTGACTGACTGCATTCAGACAGATGCTCATGCAAAACATCCTCAAAAGGCTTGCCACTTAATTTGGCGATTTTCTGTAGTTCACTAATCAAGCTGTGGGTGGCGCTGGTTGTAACAGCTGACACATATTCCGTTGACAGGGCTCTGATGTAAGGGACTCCAGTAGGTCTCTCAAATTTGTAGGGCAGCAAGGGTTCAAGCGCTATCAAGGCAGTTCCACTCTCATACTCCACAATGGCATTTTGGGGTAGGGAGAGTGGAGATCATCAACTTTAATGGTTCTCGAGATGCGCCCATACTTGTTCAGGAAGTCAGATAACTCTTCATCAAAGTCTGCATCAGTGAAGCCCCCAATGATAACTGAGTTAGGGATTTTAATGTTTTCTTTATCAACAATGTCCATTTTTGCCGGTCTTGGCCTATTTTGAGGTCTGGGTCAAAAATAAGGTTTTATGGTTCTA
The DNA here is from genome assembly GCF_007364275.1 of Archocentrus centrarchus. Classification (NCBI taxonomy): domain Eukaryota; kingdom Metazoa; phylum Chordata; class Actinopteri; order Cichliformes; family Cichlidae; genus Archocentrus; species Archocentrus centrarchus. The sequence goes on along the minus strand of NW_022060278.1, from coordinate 275,215 downwards.
TTTACAGTGTGGTTAAGGTTTTATTACTACGCTCCTGGCTGGCTCGCCACTTTTGTACTGTAACACCTTAGTCGTTACAGGGTTTGGACCAGATGACAGGTTCGGCTATGGAGAGTAGAGTTAGTGTCACCACAATTAAGGACCACAGACCAAGAGAATAAATTTAAATTAGCCGGCAAGATTTATTTACACACAACAAAAACCATAAAAGACTTTGACAACAGAAAACACAACAGCATACACCTTCCTGGTGTATAATCCCTCTTTTTGTTATCTTAACCAAAAGAAATAACTTCAACTTAGGGTTATTTGTTCAGTTCCCTTTGGTTTGTCTGTTTGAGTTAACTCAGTAGTCACTAAACCTAGTTTAGTTCTCTAGCTTCAAAATCTATTTATCTATTTTATTATTTTTTTTTCCAAAATTAATACAAAATTAGGCTCTGTATTCAGATTCGGCAGACTCAATGTTATGTTAGGTTTAACCAACAAAATAGTTTGCAATCTCAATAATATCACAGCAGTACCACACAGGGTCATTCAATATTAAAATAAAAATATTGAACCAAAAGACAACTCAAAATAATCCAGCAAAAGGCTGAACAAGGTGCGATGCACATGAGAGTCTCTTTTCTTTTGTCCTGCTGTTGATCCCTCTATTGTCTGTGTTCTGCGCTAGTCTTGAATCCACTGCTGTTAGCAGTCAAGGATAAATCCTACCAGTTCGGATGAAAACGGTCAACACTCCGCAGACAGCATGTTGCTCCACATGCACAGATCAGCAAATTCACAGTTCATCAGGTCCGGTGGCTCGCCATCTCGTTTCACCACGTATGAAGTCCCACTTCAGTACTAGCTCAACTTTTCTCCACTCCAACTTAAATGGCCTAATGTAAGCAACATAAAATATCAATAAATAAACAAAATAAAGCGTTGGCTGCTTAAGACATTAGCCAAGAGTCAGCGTTTTGCTTAATAGATGCTGATTAAGCTGCACACCTGCCAAAATGGCGGAGCGGAGATAAGTGGAAACACAACACTTGCACTTCAATTTCACACATGGGCATCATAATATCAAGTTTTAAAACACAAAAAACATAAATCTGACATCTTAGCTTATACTGTTTCCCAAATAATACATTCAACGTAACAAAATTCTCAAAAGAAATAAAATACATTTTTACGAACTCACCAAGTCCCATTCAGCAATGTACACACGTCTGAAGGGCAGGATAAAGTGGAAAAACAAAACAATTTCTCAAAAAATTAAAGATATTCTTTTAGATAAGTTTCCTTTGTTTAATAACGGCAGCTCGACGTCTGTGTGTCTGCAGCGATCTTGGTCAGAACCGAAAAGAATCCGGTTGGCTACTACCAGTCACATGGGCCACGCTGGGACACTTTCAGAATAAAAGCTTGCCTATTTAAAATTTCAACCATACATATTTTTAACCAACCAATAATCATCCATGGATTGAATGTTTGTTTTTAATATTTTTAAACCAGTTTTTTTCCAGATGAAATAATAAACAAAAATAAATTTTAATCAGGTTTTTACCTCATGCACACTGTCACCTGGGTTACAGTTAAAATCAGGAAGTAGCCGGATTCCAGCTGATCTTGTTGGTCCCAATTTAAAGTTGGCGCCTCCAGTCTGGAACCAATGACCATCTGTCACTGTGAGCTTACACACTCAAAAACACAGAAGACAATGAACAGCACTGGGAGGAACAAACACAACACACAATAAAACATGACCTGGGTCATAATAGGGGTCATGTAGACAGACCCAAACTGCATGAAATGTTGGGCACATCTGGACCCTGCACTGTGGGACTCACATGGAGTGGGCTGCCCACACTAAGCAGTGAGGGGCCCATAGTGGGGCTCTGTGGGGTAAAGCTACTATGGGACCTACATGGGCTAGACCACAGGGGGGGCCAGTGAGGGTTTTCTGTGGGCAAGCTCACTGTTGGGCTTATTGACCCCAGAATCTCCACTTAGCATCCCAAAAGAGTCAGATCATCTTTGTATTTATTTATTTACAGTTAGTCAGATGCTAAAGCTATGGTTTGCTTTGGCTGCCATCAGATAATAAATCTGACTATGAATTTTAAACGTTGTCCTTAGTTTCAGTTCAACCACACAGTGAGTCTCTTCCTGTGTTTGGGGATCACGACCAAACCTAAAACCAGATTTCCACCACAGAGTGAGAACAGCACAAACTCACAAACTCACTCTCAGACAGAAAAAGCACACAGCAGAGGAACACAATGAGGACAAGCAGAGGGAACTAAGGACTAAAATACAAGAGGGCTGATGAGGGAAGTGGGTGCAGCTGGAAAACACAGGTGAACAAAATAACACTAATGACACAGAGGAAGCAAAAGAGAACACAAACACAGGGAAAAGAATATCAAAATAAAACAGGAAGTAAGAAAGAAAGAGAGACACAGACTAGACACTACACACTGGAAACACTGGAGAACTAGAAATCAAAACAGGTCTGCATCCTGACTCCATGTGGAAAATAATTTCCACAGACTGAAAAATCTGATTGTTGATCAGAAAGACAGAAAATGAAGCTCTCACTGAGGGTGGGGGTTCTTGGATGGTTCACACAGTGTAAAGGACGTTGCATCACATCAACCACACAACTAAAATTTGCTGAAGAAGATAAGAGGAAGCTTGATGAATACTGGGAGCTCACTTTGGTCACTGAGAACAAATAAATGTGTTCCAATGGAGTCCAGAACAGGACTGTGAGTGCAGAGTCCTGGAGGTCCTGGAGGTGTGATGACAAAGAGCTGAGAGAAATATGTTAGACAGATGACATTTATAGATGGCACCATGAATAATGATCAATTTACCAAAACACTGGCTGAGAAGATGACTTTCAGTCAGCAGAAACCTGCAGAAGAAGAAAATTTACAAGCACGACCCACAGGACACGACAAAAAAGACTAAAACTATGAGCTGCAAAGTCTGTCACCTGACTTGAAGCAACACAACACATTTGTACATTTTAGAGAAAAGTAACAGCAAAACACAAGAAACACACTGGTGTGTTTGGGGTGGACAGGAAATGTGAACACGTCACCAACTGCTGCGGTCAAAGCTACAGGAGCTGTTTGAGGTTGGTGTGAAAGGAAGGAAGCACAGAGAGGTGATAGAAGAAGAAGTCAGAGTCAAACTCTGGTCTCATCCATACTCAGTGCAGCTTCTCTTTCTTCTGCATTTATTATTCACACAGTGAAACACTTTGAGCTCAGCTGTGGGTCAGAGTGCAGCAGGGCTGGACGTGAGGATGAAGCACATTTTACTCTGCATGACGGGGTTATTCTGTAAGTCCACTTCTGACTCTCTTTGTTTCAGCAGCACCGATTAACAGCATTTTCCCTCCACTGTGAGAATTACAGTGTATCACTGCTTTAACCTGCTTCTCTGAGAACTTCAAGCATACTTGTGATTCTCAGCACTGATGAAACTAAATGTTGGCTGGTGCTTTGGCTCAGTTCAAACTGGAACATTGAGTTAGATACGCTGCTGCTTTCTGCACCAGTTACAGTCACTGCACACTGTATTAATGTTGTTGAACTTATTGTGTTCATTGCTCTGAAAATGGACTTTGATATTTGAAATATTTCATTGTGAAGGTTTTTTCCTGTGAGCCTGTCTAACAACTAATGTTCCAGGAACACAGAAATGTGGTGCTGAGCTGTTACTGTGTGAAAACTGACCTTAAAAAGCTTCAGTTTAGATTCATGTTGATTTGAATTTTGTAAGTTGTTTAATATCTGATGAGGTTTCTTCATTATTTCAGTGCTCAGTACACTCATCTATGGAAATGCTGAAGGTGAGAAATATTTTTATTCCTGTTTATATATTGTGTGCAGCAACCAGAGGTCAGTCAGTCACAGTCCTGCCTGAAGATTTTAATAATGAGTCCTATTATGAATTCTCACACTTACAGTTCATTAAAGTGTTGCGGTGTCTATCTACCTCTGTATGAATGTGAAGGCGCCTCTAAGAGCCGTGAAAGTCTTCACACACACATGGGTAACAAATGAAAATAACTATATCATGTATCATATACACAGCTTCACTGCAGCGTGACAAGTGTGGGGACTAAACTGAAAGAATGGACACAGTTCTCCAGAAATATTCCCCCATTTGATGTTTTGATGATAACAGTTGAAATTAGAAGCTGTTTAATATGAAACTCCAAACTTCACTGACTTTCAGCTGTGTTGGATATTTTTACTGAAAATCTGTTCACTGTAATTTACATCAAATACTTTGAGTTTATTCATTCAGTATTTCTAACTTTATCATTTATCTAAATGTTTCTGCAGAGTTACTAATTTCTGTTGTTGGTAGCTACATTTCATAAGTCTCATAAGGTTCAAAGTCTTTTATTGAAAATTACACATTGGCAGTGTTGGCCCTTCCTTTTCAAGACCTCTGCACTTCTTCCCTGCGTGCTGTCAATCAAGCTCTGGGCCAAATCCTGACTGACAGCAATGTAATCACTTTTTTTTTTTGTTTTTTTGTTATTTTTGATCTTTTATTAAATAAATTTCAAAAACAAAACAGTAACAGTATAAAAACAACTTTAGAATATTAACTCTTGTGGAGGATAACAAGCTAGGAGGTATGCAATAATAAGCAAATGAATAATAAAACTGAGGAAAAGGACCATACAAATACAGACTTAACCCTTATGCCCTCCTCTGATTTTGAACCCTCTGGACACCTTTGTGGCAAAAATGTACACGCACCTTAAAACTGCTATAAACTCATCATACATCAATTTTTTTTTTACTTTTTTTTCATAAATCACTTAATTAACTTCAGATCTACTCAAAAATACCAAACATTAAATAATTTTCAGCATTTTAACCCTTTAAATGCCAGTTTAATTACATGAATTAGTAATTATTTATTTATAAAAACCCATATGAATGCAATTATTTTCCATATAACAAATAATAAATGGATCGTGCATTGGTGGTGATTAGAGCCTTGGATATGTCAAAGACTAGGAACAAAATTATTTTGATTGCATTCTTATTTTTTTATGTAGTGCCAGATTTCAAATTTTGCACCCTCTGGACACCTTCATGGCCAAAAATGCCTCATTGACTTCCACAGAAACCACAGTTTTTGATCTCACTGCAGTATAAAATCCTGCATTCTGTAATGTTAGCATTTCATTTTGAAGAAAAGTAGTGATATTTGACATTTTGACTGTATTCCATTAGATTCAGTCATTTTATGGAGCCATGTGAATACCAAGGGACCCCTAAGTGTGTGTGTGTGTGTGTGCGCGCGCGCGCGCGCACGTGCATGTGCATGTGCAGGAGAGAGAATGAGTGTGTGAGTCTGTAAGCACACACAAAAATGCCCTTGGAGGGCATAAGGGTTAAAACAGAAAATTTTTCGCTGTCTGTTGCTATGGTAGTAACGTAATCACGAAGCTGCAGGGACGTATTAAGATGCTTCCTTATGTGCAGACAAAGCCGACTCACACAGCCAACCTTTCATCCCGGAGTCCTGCTCAGACTTTTACTTTACTTTTCATGAACTTGACAGATTTCCTCAGGTAGCTCATTGCACCTGTATGATGAGGCACGTCACCAAATTCTGAAGCTATTTCCTTCAAAACTGCGGTGATTTAAACCTTTGCCTCTTAAAAAGTTCACAGTCTGTGTTTTGGTGCTTATGACACGTTCTGTCTTCAGGACTTTGCTGTGCAGCGTTTTTTCCCGCACATCGCAGGCGGAGAAAAGATCAGCTCCTTTCCTTGCCTGTCCGGAAAATCCCTGTTTTCCACTTTTCATTTGGTCATTTTAGGGGGTCAGACTAGCTCAAATTTTATTGTAAAAAGTGCTAACCAATGATCACCGATCAATGTGTCATTGGGAACACAGAAAAATGGTGAGCGCACAGGTCTGCCCTGCGCGACAGCTGTTACAGTGCATTATGGGATTTGTAGTATCAGTGGTGGGGGCGCTATTTACCCGTGGGCTATTAATAATAGCTATATAAATCATCCGCGGGCCTTATAAAACGTAGAACAGAGCACAATTAGAAAAACCACAATGGTTTATCATCTGCTGCACCTGTGAAAAAAAGAAAACATGAAGAAGAAACAAAATACAAAACCCCTCAACGTTCAAATAAAACTGAGGGACAGACAGCAGTGAAGAGCTGAATTGGGCCACCTCATCTTGATGTTTTGTTCCCTGAGCTTTTGCCAAGTTGTTGAAGGATGTTTTTGTGTTGTTCTTTATTCATGGCTGTGTTCTCAGGCTAAATTGTGAGTGGTCTCAGGATGCTTTACTGTTAGCATGACACCGGCCTGATGGTAGCACTCACCTTTTCTTCTCTAAACAGTCATTTTTCCAGATGCCCCAAACAATCAGAAAGGGTCTTCATCAGAGAAAATGACCTTACCTCAGTCCTCTACAGTCCAGTCAGTCTGTCCTTGATGAGAGAAGCAGCGTCTTTGCTGCCTTTTTGACACTCAGTCATCCTCCAAAAGTCGTTGCAACAAGAAAGTTTTCTCTCTTATTCCATTTCCAGGGTGTGACGCAGTGATTCACTGTCAGCTCACCTGTGCAGGTCTCCTTCTTGGTGAGGCTAGCTTAAATGTTGCTGTAAAAAGTCCTGACCAATGTTTTTATCTGCTGACCACTGTTTAATGTGTCATTGGTAACCCCACAAAAACAGGTTAATGCACAGGTCTTCACCTGCATGGCAGCTGTTGCAGTGCATAGTGGGGTTTGTAGTATAAGTGTCATGGTCCTGGGCCGGTGGCCCAGCGTTTTGAGTTTCTTTTGTGTAGCCTTCTTTGTTGTACTTTTCAGGTTATGTTTCTTAGTGTTTCTTATAGTTATATTGTTTGTGTATGCTGTTTAGTTTCCCTTGTTGTTTTTTGTGTATGTAGCATGCCCCCCGAACAAGGATGAGACTTTACTGATGGTTTGTGGCGTTTTTATTGAGCTACGACCTTTCACCACAGCGGTGTCAAACAACAACCAACCAACCAACCAACCAACGTAAGAGCTTTTGCCTCTTCGGAGGGGCTGCAAGTGAGAAGATAACTGAAGATACAAGCAGGATAAACCGTGTCTCCGTCCGTTGCATTGCAGAGTAAACAAGCTACATTCACATTCAGCTCACTGCGCTAAACAGGAAGTGCACTTCAAAATAAAAGCTTATACATGGAAGCCTGCAAATTTACAACATTTTCAAGTGGAAAAACTACAATCACTTTGCTGCAATAAAACATGCTTGTGGTTACTTACACTCCCACCAAAATTATGAATGTTTGTTGGTTTACATCCGAACAACAACGAATAATTTTCAACAAGAGATAACCATTTCTACTTATTAACTTATGAACACTCTAATATCAAGATTAGCTTTTGTACTGGACGCTCTACAATAGAAAGCTTATTAGAACGTTGCCCTTTGTTATTCAGTCTCTTGTCTCCAAAGAAGATTTTTACTCTTCTCACGAGTCCATCCTTGCCACTAAAGGTCTCTAAGACTCTGGCAAGTCTCCATTCACCTCTGGGTGACAGTTCATCAATGTCCAACACAACATCACCTACTTTCAGGTTTCTTTTTGGTGAGTGCCAGCGCTGCCTGGCGATAATGTTGTGTAGATACTCGCGCCTCCACCTGCACCAGAACTGCTCTGCCAGAAACTGCACACGACGCCATCTCTTTGCTCCGTAGAGGTCCTCCTTTGGGAAAGCACCAGGTGGGGGCAGTGCTGCGCTGGATTTCATGTGGAGCAGATGGTTAGGGGTAAGGGGTTCTAAGCTGTCAGGATCGTTAAGGTTATCAACTGTCAGTGGGCGGCTATTGACTATGGCCATAGCTTCATAGAATAAAGTCCTTAATGAAGCATCATTAAGTCTACCATGGGCGAGTGACAGAGTTGTATTCAGTACACTTCTGACAGTCTTTATCTGGCGTTCCCACACTCCGCCTGCATGACTGGAGTGAGGTGCATTCATCACAAAGTCGCACTGTTTTTGGGACAAATAAGTGCTCAGTCTTTGGGTGTCTAGTCCATTTAGGGCTGCTTTAAGCTCATTTTGTGCGCCAACAAAGTTTGTTCCCTGATCACACTGGATTTGACGGACTGAACCCCTAATAGCAATGAAACACCTTAATGCGTTTATGAATGTGTCAGTGGATAGGTCGTCTAATAACTCAATGTGAATGGCACGGGAGCAAAAGCAAGTAAATATTAGTCCATACCGTTTATGTTGTTTTCTTCCTTCTATGGTAACAAACGGGCCAAAACAGTCCATACCGCAGTATGTGAAGGGAGGAGATGGCTCTAAGCGTTCAGCAGGTAAGTCACTCATTCTTTGGCCCTCTGGAGCCCTGCGGAGTCTGCAACAGATGATACACTGACGGATGAAAGATGCAACTGTTCTGCTCATACCTGGGATCCAGTAACCAGTAGATCTGATTTCGTTTATGGTGAAGCCTTTTCCTTGGTGCTTTACTTTCTCATGACAGTGAGATATTATGAGTTTGGTCACATGATGCTCTTTTGGGATAACAATAGGATGTTTGAAAGAGTCTTTGGTGGATGAAAGTCTCCCTCCCACCTTGAGTAGACCATCCTTGTCCACAAAAACATCTAGGTGGAACAGTTTGTTGTGATGTGGGAGCTGACTGCCTTTGCTTAACAGCTTTATCTCCTTTCCATATGTTTGTTTTTGGACATCCTGGAGAATGACATGTGCCGCTCTTTCTTGTTCATTCACTGTTGTAGGTGCATTTGATTTGACCTTTCTGACCCTTCTTGAGAGACGTGCTACAGCTTTGACTGCTTTAGACCATGACGAGAACTTTGACAGACGTTCTGCAAGGCTGAATGTCTCTGTAACTTTAGTTAACATTGTCTGTGTCTTTCGGACCTCTGGATCTCCAATGGACAGATCTAGCTCTATACTTGGTATTGTGGGCAGGTCCCTCTCCCAGAGAAAGGAAGGACCAGTGAACCAGTCAGAAGAGAGAAGTTCAGTGACAGTTTTACCCCTAGATGCACTATCGGCTGGGTTCTCTGCTGATGGCACATAAAACCATTGCTGAGGGCTTGTGCACTGCCGAATCTTTTGGACTCTATTTGCCACAAAGGTGTGGAAACGACGTGCATCATTGTTTATATAGCCCAAAACTACCTTTGAATCAGTCCAAAAATACTCTTTGACTTGAGCATAACAGAGTTCCTCTCTTAGCATGTTACTGACTGCCGTTGATACTACAGCTGCTGTGAGCTCAAGTCTGGGTGTTGTGGTCAGCTTGGTAGGAGAAACACGGGCTTTAGCTATCACGAGTGAGCAGTGGATCTCCTCTTTCTCATTTATGGCTCTTAAATAGGTGCATTGTCCATAACCACTTGTACTCGCATCTGAAAAGTGGTGCAACTCTATTCCTTTAATGTCTCTAAAACTAGCTGGGAGGTAACAGCGAGTTATGTTTACTTTGTCTAGATTGGCAAAGTCACGTTGCCAGCTCTCCCACCTTGGCCTCAGTGCTTCTGGCAGGGGGTCGTCCCAGTTGATACCTTGGTGGCACATTTCCTGCAGGATCTGTTTTCCGATTAGCACGTATGGCGCCAGGAAGCCAAGGGGATCGTAGATGGATGCGACAGTTGATAGGATGCCTCGGCGTGTTGGTGGCTGATCCTTTAAAGTGTTGTCAAACTTGAAACAGTCCTTCACGATACTCCATTGAATGCCTAAGGCCCTTTCTTGTGGCATGTCTTTGAATGTTAAGTCTTTTGTTTTGGTCTCTATTGCACATTCTGATGATGGGATGCTTTGTAGGACAGCAGGGTTGTTTGAAATAAATTTGTGTAGACGGAGCCCTCCTTGTGCACATATTTCTGTAGCCTCTTGTGCAAGCTGTATTGCCCTTTCAACTGTGTTTGTGCTTGTCACTCCATCGTCTACATAAAAGTCTTTCTCCATAAACTCAGATCCCACGGGGTGTGTGTGACAATGTTCTTTTGCTAAGTACTTTAGTCCATAATTTGCACAGCCTGGGGATGATGCTGCACCAAAAAGATGTACCTTCATTCTGTAAACCTGTGGCTGTGTCTCTGTGTTGCCATTTTTCCACCACAGAAAACGCAGGTAGTCTCTGTCACACTGCTGGACATGAAACTGATGGAACATCTTTTCTATATCGCACATGAGAGCAATAGGATGTTGTCTAAACCGTAGGAGGATGCCTGTTAGATTATTGATTAGGTCTGGCCCTTGAAGAAGATGATCATTTAGACTTGTACCATTGTGTTTGGCTGAACAATCGAATACAACACGCAGTTTAGTGGGCTTTTTGGGATGATAAATCCCGTGATGGGGTATGTACCATTGTTCACCTTGTTTTCCTTCGTTGTGTACTTCTTCGACGTCACCCCTTTCAATAATGTCTTTCATGTAGGTTATGTAGTCTCTTTTGTATTTCTCGTCTTTATTGAACTTTCGCTTTAAGTGTTCAAGTCTGATTTCAGCAAGCCTTCTGTTGTCAGGTAAGTGTGGCCTTTGTTTGAATGGTAGAGGCATCTCACAGTGTCCTTGTTCGTTTTTCCTTATTCCTTCCTTGAGCTTGTCCAAAAAGATGAGATCCTCTTGCGAGACAGTTTTGTCGCTTGCTTTTGTGTCCTTAAAATCTGACTCTAGCACATTAATCACATCCATGGGAGTTACAGGGGGTAGTTCCTTCACTGTGACTCTATGACACAAACTTGACTTGGTTTCACTGAGCTCAAATGTGGAGCCTCCAACAATGCTCCACCCTAGGTCCGTGAGGATTGCATAGGGCTCATTGCCTTCTCCTAGTAGAACTTGTCTTGGGGCTAGAGATCTGGGACAGTTAAATCCGATAAGGAGTCCAACATCACAACTTAAAAGAGGTGGTATCTTATCAGAGATTTCTGTCAGGTGGGGCCATTGTTTTGCTGTGTCACTGGTGGGTATATTGTCATAGTTAATTGGTATAAAGTCCTTGGTGTATGAGGGGGGAAGATCGATGCGAACGTCTGAGTCATAACCTCTCACACACAATCCAGATACTCTGTGACTCTTAACAATAGAATGGACACCCAGCATAGTAGATAGCTTTAACTTTACAGGGTGAGTGTCTGCTTGTAGCTGGTTGCTTACTTCTTCACTGACAAATGTGCTGTCACTTTGTGTGTCTAAAAGTGCGTACACTAATTGCTCGTTAGTAGGGCTCTGAACCGTGGACACCCATACAGGAACGATCATGGATGTGCCATTTGACTGACCCACCTTAGTAACATTGAGAGCTGTGACTGCCGTAGTTTCTTGTGGAGTGCTAGGAGCTGCGTTGACAGGGCTTGGAAACCTTTCATTGGCATTGTGATTGTCATTGTGCAGACAAGTGGGATGCCTTCCCTTGCAAATGTCACATGTGTGTCTGTGGCGACAATCTTTGGCATTATGACCCACCTTTAAACATCCATAGCACAACTTGTTGTCCTTAACATATGTGCGCTTCTCCTCTAAGGGCCTTTCTGAGAAGTTTGGACACTTGAACAGCTGGTGGTTTTCATCTTTGCAAAACATGCAGGGCACCTTTAATTTAGTGTTGGTTGTCCTTCCCTTACTGTTTTGTACCATAGTTTGCGTCGTGAAGACATGAGTGGATCTGTTTGGTTTAAAGTCCTTTGTGGTCCTCTTCTCGTAGGATGAACTGCATGAATGAAGAGCATATGAAGAAGTGACAGGGTTGCACGCGATTTCTGCCTCAACTGCCACAAATTGTGCAAAGTCCTTGAACAAAGGAAAATCTTTGCCGTCCATAAGTGCAACTGTGACCTGACGATTCCAACGGGCTGCCAGCCAATCTGGAACTTTCTGCAACAACTTTTGGTTCTCCTCACAGTCACTTAGAATCTCTAGACCTTTCACATGGGGCATGGCTTGGAGACATGCATTTAGAAAGTCTGAAAATGTCCTTAGTCCTTCCGCATCCTTTGAACTTATTTTAGGCCATTTTGACAATTTGTCTCTAAAAGCTCGTTGGACAACAAAGGGCTGACCATAACGTTGGTCAAGCTTTTGCCATGCATCCTTATATGCCTCTTCATCACTGCGATAAAATATGCCCTCTAGACATTTTTGTGCCGAGCCTGTGACATACCTTTTTAGCAAGTGGAGTTTATCAGCAGGTGAGATTCCTTTGCAGTCCACAAGTGAAGTGAACGATGCCTTCCATTCTATGTAGGTAATTGGATCTCCACTGAAAACTGTGGGCATTGGCATTGGGATTCTGTTTATGGCTATACTGTTTTGAATTGCTTGGGCTAACTGGGAAATGTCTGTAGGGGGTGTTTGAGTGAAGACTTGATGGTTCGGATCGTTTGCAGCGGGGATTGACACGTTGTTTCGTGGCATTGATGAGCGAGGTAAGCCACTAGAGGGTGCTGGTGCTTCATGAAAGGATTGATGGTCAACAGAGAAAAGCATATTATCATTTTGCATTTGCTGATTGTCCATATCCACGTTCATTTCTCTGTCATAGGTCTCAAGTTTCGCACGAGCAGCTTGCATTTCCTTTTCTGCCTTCAAACGCTCAAGCTCTGATTTTTGTACCTCCAATTCCTTTCTGTGTTGCTCCTCTATGTCTCTTATTTTTTCCTTTTGTCTAATTTCCTCTTGCACGATTTTATATTCCACTTCCTTTGCAGCTAACTCTGCAGCTGCATCAATCCTTTTAGCTGCGATGCTTGAAGTATCAGACTGTTTGCCAACACTTAACTGAGAGGCAGTACCGTAGATAGAGCGGGCGTATTGGTGTGTCAGGAGCTGATGAAGACGTTGCCTTTCTGTAGCCGAATCAAAGTCATCTATTGCTACTATACGTTCATTAAGTATTTTCATAATGTCCTTATTTACTGCTTCACAAGAGTCCATTCTGCGTCTAGTGTCAGGAGATGGCGTACTACGCTCCCTTATTTCACTGTACACTTTCATCATGTCCTGCAATTTCTTTTCAATATCATCTGCCATAGCACATAATGCTTGCTCGGATAAATCAGTTTTGAGGCTTTCCCTGGATGTTCTGATTAGTACTTTCCATTGATCATAGAGGCTTTGTAGTTTTCTGTCCTTTTTAATCAGTTCGTCTTTATTATATGCTAGCATTTTCTCCGTTAGCACGCTAGGCCACTCTGAATGCCTGGGCAGTGTTAACTGAGCCGCCGTTTTGTTAAGCTCAGCTAATTGTCTCTCTTTGTGTTCAATGTTGTCCTTTAATTCTTGCCGTGACATACTCTCTGTATCTCCTTTGCATAATAAACTTCTCGATTCATTTATTTCTGTTTGTAGCTTATGTGTGTGCTCTTCAATGCCGTCCATTTTCCTTGTTATTGTAGCTCACCTTCTCCTTTAGCCTTAGCTTGTTAGCCTTTAACTGTAGCTGCTCCAGCTCGCTGCCTGTGCCGTTGCCGTTGTCCTTAGCCTTCATGGGCAGCTCGATGTAGCACGCTGAGGTGAAGCTCTTACTGTAGCATGCCCCCCGAACAAGGATGAGACTTTACTGATGGTTTGTGGCGTTTTTATTGAGCTACGACCTTTCACCATAGCGGTGTCAAACAACAACCAACCAACCAACCAACCAACGTAAGAGCTTTTGCCTCTTCGGAGGGGCTGCAAGTGAGAAGATAACTGAAGATACAAGCAGGATAAACCGTGTCTCCGTCCGTTGCATTGCAGAGTAAACAAGCTACATTCACATTCAGCTCACTGCGCTAAACAGGAAGTGCACTTCAAAATAAAAGCTTATACATGGAAGCCTGCAAATTTACAACATTTTCAAGTGGAAAAACTATAATCACTTTGCTGCAATAAAACATGCTTGTGGTTACTTACAGTGTATGTTCCCTTTGTCAAGTTTTCAGTGTTAGGTCTGCGTCTGTTATGTTTAGTCAGTTCCTGTTTTATTTTGACAGTCTCGTGTTCCCTGTGTTTTGTATCTAGTTTTGCTTCCCCTTTGTCATTAGGTTTATTTGGTTCACCTGTTGTCCCCTGTTGTTTCCACTTGCCCTAATCCCCTTGTGTGTATTTAAGCCCTGAGTCTTCCTTTGTTCGTTGTTGCGTCGTTGTCATTGTTCTCTCCAGTGTTCCCCTCCTAGCTGTGTGTTTTGGTTTTTGGTTTCTGGTTTCTCTCAGGCTTCTGTTTTGTTTTGCACTGGTTGAGATTTCAAGTTTTTGTATTTTCGAGTCCCTGCAAATAAACAAGTTTTCGTTTACGTCTGCGTATGTCCTGCACTTGGGTCCTCTCCCTCCGCACACAGCCCCTCACCGTGACAATAAGTGGTGGGAGCACTATTTACTGGTGGGCCATTAATAACAGCCATATGAACTTATCGTGGGCCTTGAGTTTGACTGATGTGTTCTACAGCATCCAATCTGCTAGTGAAACTTTTTCCTGTAACCACCATTAAAACTTTACTGGGAAACAGCTGGAGGTCCTTCATCAACCACCTGATCAGCAAGTGAAGAAAAGAGAAATTTGTAGCTGCTCCATCCTCCCTGTTTGTTTCACACAGAGAAAAATCTGCAGTACAGAAGTTAAAATATGCAGATGAACTGTTAATATGAAAAAAATATTTCTTATCTGATTAATCGATTGGTCAATGGAATAATTGATAGAATACTTCCATCCATCCATTCTCTTCTGCTTATCCTGTTCAGGGTCACAGTGGGGCTGGAGTCTATCCCAGCTGTCATAGGGTGGGAGGCAGAGTCCACCCTGTACAGGTCGCAGCCTGTCGCAGAGCTAACACAGAGAGACAGACAAACATTCACACTCACATTCACACCTATCAGCAATTTAGAATCACATATTAACCTAAACTGCATATTTTTGGATTGTGGGAGGAAACTTGGAGTAAACCCACGCAAACACGGGGAGAACATGCAAACTCCACACAGAAAGGCCCGGGCCAACCCAGACCTTCTAGCTGTGATTCAACAGCACTAACCACCATGACACCATGCTGCCTTTAAGACTTGTTTTCATGTTTAATCTTTCAGAAAACATGGATATTTCCCTAACTTACTGTAGTTGCTGCTGATGGCTGTCAACCACTAGATGGCACTATTAGTCATAATCAAAACCCAAGAAAACCTAATAACCGTAGCAGGGCTGACCTCTTCTGACATAAAGGAGAATGTAACAGTTCAACATCCCAACTTGTATCACCACAAATTAATTTTATAGAACAGCAGGAGTCGACTCAAAGTGCTTTTGAGTTGAGGCAAATAGATTAAATGTCCACAAAATGCACAACACAACAATATAAATATTAAACATGAAACCCACATAAACATGACACATAAATAGAACAAACAACAGGAACATTTAGAAAAAAATCAAATGTATAAAAATCATCATATCTGAATGTATTTGAACCTTTTTGTCATTCATGTGTTCTTGTTGTTCTTTCTTGAACATTAACAGTCTCAAACAATGCTGTTGTGACTCTGCATCCAAACTGGACTGAGATATACAGAGGAGAGACGATCACTGTCAGATGTGAGATCCATGGAGGAGACACTGAGTGGGATTATGAATGGAAAACAAGCAGCTACAGAAAACCTGAAAATCAAAATGAATACAGGATTGAATCTGCTTCAACAATCGACAGTGGAAACTACCGCTGTAAGGGCCGAATGAAAAGTTCACAGCATAAAACAACAGAGTGGAGTGATTCAGTCACACTGACAGTTTCTGACAGTAAGTAGAGTCAAAGCTCCTTTAACCTGAGAATATAAACAGGCTGTAAAAATGTGTTTTTGTTAGTACATGTTGAGATTAGAGAGATTTTAGATGTTTAGATCATTTCAGTCTTACATGTTTTGATAAGTATTTGGAGACAACATTAGGCAGGAACTTTCTGAGAAAACTGTTTCCCACTAGAACCCCGTCCTGTCCTCACTGTGTCTCCATCATGGCTGAGTCCTGGAGCCTCAGTAACTCTGAACTGTGAGGTTGAACATCCGTCTGCAGGATGGAGCTTCTACTGGTATAAAGCTGTTCCTGATCTATCAGAGAAATCCTACAGTTATGAGCTGCTACCTGATGGCAGTGGGACTGCACAGGACTCCTACATCATTGATGGACAGACACACACAGCAGGATATGTGTGTAGAGCTGGAAGAGGAGACCCAGAGTATCACACTGATCACAGTGAACCAAAGTTTGTCTGGTCTGCAGGTCAGTTTGTTTCTATCCTTTCAATAAGCTGATGTTATGTCAACATTTTTATCCATCAGTTTTTCAGATTCAGCTCATTAAAATATAATTTTCACGATGATAAAATGTCTGCACACATTTTTCTTTTCTCTCTGAGATCAAACTGAATTTTTTATTTCTTTTTATATATTTTTCATATGATAACATAAAAAAGAAAAATATGATATTCTAATAATTTTGTCATTGCAATGAGTACTTTTATTTTGGAGACTGAATCTCAGGTTACTGTTTGTAGTCATTATTTTTTCTTACTGGACAAACTGGATTTGCATCAATGAAACACTTTGTTTAGTGGTTACAGTTAATAAGGAGTCAGCAGGCAGGTTAACAGCTCTGACAAAAGTAGAAAGAAGATTTATTCTCATTTCACAAATAACAAATTATATTATTGTTTATTCAAAATGTGTTAAACAGTTCAAACGTAGTTAAAGGGTATTTTGTTATCAAGCAGGAAATTATAGTTTGTTGAAATATTAACTCTGATCTTCAGGAAGCAAATGAACATTTTCACTGTGATATTTTAATCCTAACATCTCTGAGCTTTGTCTCCTCCCTGCATGTTTCCAGATGTTCATTCAGCAGCGTCTCTCACAGTGAGTCCTGACAGAGTGCAACACTTCACCTCTTACTATGTCTCACTGACCTGTGAGGGAAACTCTGCTGAGTGGAGAGTGAAGAAGTTCACTGAGGACGGCCGACTGACCTCTGACTGTTGGACAATGACTGGATCCACATGTTACATCAGTTTCTTGACAAAGTCAGGTACTGCAGTGTACTGGTGTGAGTCTGGATCAGGAGAGTTCAGCAGTGCAGTCAACATCACTGTACAGGGTATGTTATTATACATTTTCTTCTTACATTTGAATGATTTAGAAACATGAGCATTAGTCCCAGCTTTGCTGTATGTGAAGTTATTCTGAGACAAAAATGAATATTTCAGACAATTTTAGTCATCTCACCAAAGCAGGATAACACTCTTGGTTGTTCATCTCATTTCACTCAGTCTTTTAAATTGATTTACCAAAACTTCTTGAGTGTAACAACAAATGCAGATTTTATACATCGTTCAGAGCAGCAACTTTCTGTCATGCTCCTCGGTCTCTGACACATGTTTTTGTAAAGTTTATGCTTCTCTGAGTTTGTACTTTAGTTTATCTTTCGAGCTTCCTAGTAGGTTATATTTCAGTTCTTGAGTTTTCGGTTTATTTCACCTCCCCTGTGTTCCCTGTTTCCTGTTGTCAAGTCTTAGTCTCTGTTGTGGGTATTTTTCTGTCTTCCTGCTTTATTTTTGGTACTCTGGGTGTGTCTCGATTCAGAGCTGCATCCTTCTAAAGCTGCAGCCTACGTAGACCAGGAAGGCAGGAAGTGAGGGGCAGTGAAATGGGATGGTCTATCTGTCATATCTGCATCACCAGCCCTTACCTCAGCATAGCTCCTGTCGCCTGGCAACTGTGACAGTGTGAAGCACAGCTGAAGGTGTTAAAATGGAGCCTGAACTTCTGCTCATTATTTTCTTTGGTTTATTTAATCGTTGAGGAACTGCAGCAGCTGTACTGTTGTACCGAACATCAAGGAATAACAATGAGCGAATGATTCACTTCCTGACAGTAAGACATTAAAGTTAAATAAAACTATCCAACTATGAAGCTTACCTTTAATCTCAGCCAAACCGATTTGCTGAGGAACAAATGAAACACTGAAATAAGCCAAACATCAACCGTTAGAGACGATCTGACTGAATTATATCTGTGCTTAACTTCCACTTGTGGTGGAAAAAATAAGTTGTGCTCTGAAACCAAACTGATTTTCTGATGATTTATTGAAAGTAAGAATATAACCTTTGCAAAGGGATCAATACAGCACGAGCAGCCTTCGCACCAGCATTGACCAAAGCACAGAATAACACCCATTCCTTTATACTATTGTGTTGATACAGTCTTGTTCTGCTAGCCATGGGGAGTTCAGGTTCTCACCACCATGTAGCACCTGCATGATAACAAATGCGTCATGGCCTTGGGGACAGCTTACAGTTAAGTTGTTTTCTCATCTTCACACACTTCGTCTTTGTGCTAGAAAATTACAATTACATACCAAAGAAATACACAGAGGTTATTTGAGTTGAAAAACAAATTTTCCCACTCAGTGGAGAAAGTTGTGAAAATGATTCAGGCGTTCTCTCCGGGTATGGTGAGCATCGACCACCCGGTCAGCTGACAGCTGGTGAGGAGAACTGGCTGTTAGACCAGCGGGAACGAGCATCTCAGAAATCATTGGAGCACTTTTGCAGTTATGATATCTTGATAAGTTGAGCAGATATTTGAGGTTTACACATCTACATTCTCACCTAAAACACTGTAAAAGTTTATTTTGTGTCACACAACAGATTTGAGACTGTTGGTCTCTGAGCAAACTTTGCAGCAGCCTCTCCCTCTGTGTACTCTGTGTGGAGTCACTGTAGACACACAGATGCTGCCACACATCTTAATGCTCCACCTGTCATCAGCCGACACCAGCATCTCTCTCGTGCCTCTTTGTGTCGATGGCGAACCAAAAGTGATTATTGGTATTTGCCTAAAAAAAAAAAAAAAAAATTGCTCTAAATTAATTTTTGGCCAATCATCTGTCAAACATTTTTCTCATGAATAATATCAATTTATTTTGAGTGAGAAAGAACACTCCTGTCACAGGTAGAAGCTGCAATCTCATTTTAGCAAGTGACTTTTATATTTTCTTTATCAGGTTAAAACTCATTTTTTTCAGAGAGATCTGCCCAAGAGTGCAGCAGAATATAACATCACAGCTCTATAAAGAGAGTTGATGTGGCCAAAAAGGAGCCGGTTGATTATAATGTAGATACAGTAACACAGTCATAAAGATACAAAACAGGTCATTTCTTCATTTTATTTATAAGGCCTTCATAAATTCTGTTGACTACAGTCTACTAACCAATATAATCAGAGACATTATACATCAAAAACACACAAAAACGTTGGAAATCAGGTTATGTTTTTTTTTCTGAAATCCCTTTTTGGCACAACACCAGCAGCTGATAAGATCAAGTTTCCAGAGATGAACATTTGCAAAGAAAAATGTTCATCTTGTTTGGCTCCACATGTTTGTGAATGCAGATTTTCTCTGTTCTGAACTCAAACAAGAACTGCTTGAGATCCAGACTGAGTGACTCCACCTACGTGACATTTTACACACATCTACCACTGCTCTGGAGTCAGACCTGCGCTGTGTACCTGTGTGTCCTTCACATTATTGTCAGTAGTTTACCTGTTTCTCTGTTATCAGAATTACACAGCAGTATTTTACAGTTTATGTATGTAATAAATTTCAGCTGGAAATTCAGAGCTTTATGCTTTATGTTTGGTTATTTCATGTTTATTTGCTGCACAGAAATGAAAGTAATGATTTGAATTTAATTGGAAATGTATTACAATGGAACCAGATTTTTCAACAGAGGTAGGCGAGAATCTGACTTTATGAGCCGACTTAGGAGATGATTTTACTGGAACTAACATTAGGAACAATCGGGACCTGCAGAAGCATCTGACTAGAGTGAAAATCCGATTTGTGCGACTTGACTTTTTGCCACTTTTACTGTAGTTTTTAATGTAGTTTCTATGTCTAAACAGTGCTACTCCAGACTCATTCCAGAGTCCAGGTCGTGTGTTAGGTGAGCACAAAGACTCACCCATCACTGGGGGTGAGGCCACTGAGGTAGCTGAACAGCTCCGTGGTGGCAGATGAAATTCACCCTGACATGCCTCT
>NW_022060278.1:134572-254615 GCF_007364275.1 Archocentrus centrarchus | reverse complement strand
TTTAAAAAGCCCTCAGAGGAAGAAATGTCACACATTTTGGAGAGCTTATTTCCTTGCTTGTACTTTAGATGACCTCACTGAGTTGATTTCTTCATACTAGAAATGGAGAAAGAGGGAAAAAACTGTTTATTAATAAATAAATAAACACTGACAAATAAACATCAGAGTGACTCCAGCCTGGTGAAGCAGACGGTCGCCTGACGCCTACAAGTTCTCCTCCACACAGTCCTCATTCATAAAGTGCTCGACAACACAAACATTACAGCTTTTTCAGTGCCGCTAGCAACAACTACTGTTACTTATCAACCAGAATATCAATACCCTAATTAAAGTAGATAATATACTGTATCTGGTCTAGTCTCTACATCAGTGTCTTTCCTTAAATACACAAAGAAAGAAACATCTGTATAAAGGCAACAACTTGTTCAGTGGTGACTGCAACATGTTTGTGTGATCGCACTCTCAGCACAGCAGAGTGCACTGAGCACTAAAGTAAAGATGAAAACATCAGGAATCATCAAACTGACACAAAATCAAAACTGCTCATAAAATGTTTCTGTGCATATAAACTATAATTTGGCAGTTTGAAACAAACATTTGGCTTTAACAACAATAAAAATATAAATATGCTCTTTTAAACTCTCAGATAAGCAGGTTAAACCTGTAATTCACTCAAATGAGAAACATTTATGTTCATCAGTGCCATTCAAACAATGTCAGAAATGTACTCACACAATAACCCGTCACTCAGAGCAAAGAGTGCAGCATCCTCACATCCAGCCCTGCTGCTCTCTGACCCACAGCTGATCTCAGACTGTTTTACTTCACATAAATAATAAATGCAGAATTAAACAGAAGCTGCATTTAATAAAGATAAGATCAGAGTTTCTCTCAGACTTCTTCGTCTTCTGGCTGCAGCCTCTCTGTGCTTCCTTCCTTTAAAACCTCAAACAGCTCCTGTAGCTTTGACTGCAGCAGTTGGTGACGTGTTTATTTCCTGTCCACTGCAAATTTATAAGCTTCTTTCTTGTGTTGTGTTCCTACTTTTCTCTATGATATGTAAAGGACTTGTGGTGTTTCAAGTCAGGTGACATATTTTGTGGATCATAATTGTTTCCTCTTTTTTCTTTAGAAACTTTCAGGTCATTTTTAAAGTGTCCTGTGGATCAGGATCATGCTGCAGGGTTCCTCTTCTGCCAGGCCTCTAGAGACTGAGAGTCATCAGTTTGGGTTTTGGTGCATCCACAGACATTCATGGTGCATCTATTAATATCATTGTTTCAGCACTTTTTGTTCTCAGCTTCTGCCATAACATTCATACCTCCACTCTGCACTCAGTGATACTCCTGTTCTGGACCCATGTGATCAAACTTATGACTGTGTTATCAGTGTGCTCCCAATATTCATCGAGCTTCTTTTCATCTTTAGATGGTGCTGAAGTCCAGAAGATGTTACAAAATGTGTTTTACATGCTGTCGATGTTCCTCTAGGTTGAAGAAAAACATCAGAATATCATCCAGGTACCAAAGAGAAGCCAATCACAGAGAACAGAGATCAATCTCCAAAGTCTGGAAAACTGTTGTACATAGTCAGACCAAAGACATTAACAGGTATTCAAAGAGGCCAAGTGGAGGGTTGAAGGCCGACTCATCTCCCTCCCATAGGAGGACCAGGTGATGGCACTGCAAAGATCCAGTTTCAAAAAAGATGGCTGAGACAATGGATATTAGTTTTTATGGTGATCTTGTTCAAACCTCTATAATCGATACAGGGATGCAGTGCTTTCTCTTTTTTCCAAGAAGAAGTTGGCACCAACTGGGTGGGTAGTGAATCTGAGATATATGTTTCCACTGCTTCTCTTTCAGGACAGGAAATAGTCGACTGGTGGGAAGTGTGGAAGTAAATCTATGGCACAGTCACAGAGGTGGTGGGGAGGGAGGGAGAGAGCCAGACCTTTACTAAACACCTCAGTCAAGTCTTGAGGAACGTTCAATCAATCTGGAGGACTGAAAATCTTCAGGAGGAAATGCACTGCAAACATTTAGAGTGGCAATATCAATAATAAATCAATTTTTGGTTTATGTTTCTTGTTATAAAATGCAACAGAGAGCAAAGTGAAATTCTCACTGTGCTCTTTGTGTGTGCTGCTTATTAACTCTGCTGTGTGCTGAAGACATAAAACAAGACAAGTTTTTTGGCTGAAACCACAGGCTGCATTTCCTCTTTTCTTAGTGGTCCAGACAGAAACCATGAAGTCTGTCAGCTATTAAAATAAACCTGTGACAGAATAGAGAGTAACCAACAACAGCCTGTTAGACACTTGTAGGTGTAACAGAGAGAGAGAGGAACTTTTCAAAAGGGTGGAGAGCAGCTAAAAAGAGGGATGGCAGCAAAGGAGTTCAGAGACCAGAGTAGCTGTTAAGAAAATGTAATTTATTCACAATAGATGAAATGGCTGCAGGGGAGAGGTGGGGCAGTGAGCTCTGAGAGGGGTGTTGGGGGGAGCACAGCACAGCTGCCCGGCAGGAGATTGATTGCATGTGCTGTCTTTTTACACAGTAGCTGGCAGGTGGAGACGAGGAACGGAGAGTGAGCTGAGTGGAGGTGGAAGCCTGCCAAGAAAACAACAGTCAATCTGAAGCATGAAATGAAAGCTCAATAAAGGGGTTTGTGACAAACATTCCCAGTGTCAGAGCGTTCCAGGACCAACCAAAGGCATTCCTGTCACAAAGTTATTATTCCTTCTAGATGAAAATTTATCACTGCATTTCTTTGCAGGTTTGAATTTATTGGATTTTTTTGTTTAAGAAGTGTTTTCAGTTTGTTACATCTATCAGGAAGTGTACAGTGTACAGTTTCCACCTGCAGAGGTTTATTCAAAGAGACAAACAGGTCAGAAATGATCTGCTCAGCAGCTCTGAAGTTATCAAACCTTCACCTGAGGCTGTTGTTGAGTTTGAATAAACGCTGTGTATTCTGACACACGATGACCACACTGTCAAAAAAAGTGTTAAGGTAAAAAAAGAGCAACCGTGAACCACCGTGTGAAACAAAGACACACAAAATGCCAGCTCACATCCTCTGATGTCAGAGCTGGGACTCTACTAGTGCACATATCTAAACACAAACTCGTGTGACCTATTTTAGCTGCTTTAGCCTTCCTGCAGCTGCTGTGCATCTGCAAATCACCTTTCAGCCCACCTCCACCATCTCTGAGTTTGCATCCTGTTTCTGACCAGCTGATCTCATAGCTGCTGTGACTGATGCCTGTTGTGTTGCTGCTATTTCAGGTTTTCCATGTATGAGTGTGTTTGAGTGTTCTCAGAGCAGCAACAAACCTGAACATTAATGAATACTGAATGTTAATTGTGTGAGTGATTGTTTAGGGTTCAGGGCCTCCATCCTGTGAGAACTGTGACTCTGTTTTGTGATGAGCACTGAAATCAATTTATTTCATATACAGTCAGTAAAATTCTGCCTTCAGGCTGCTTAATAAAATATATTTGATCTGAAAATCTATCCAAACATCCACAATATAGCTGATTATGTACAAAGAGGGAACACTGAATACAGACATAAATGATGGACTGCACTGTGAAAGCCTTCACTGTGTATTTATGGACACACTGTTTTATATATCAGCTGGAGTCTGCATGTTGCTGTTGGGTGTGGTGGGCTATGGGAGAAAAGGTGGAGGTGGCTGAGGTTTCTGGTCGGTTTGGTTGCCAGCACCAAATATAAAAGAGGGTACTGCATTAAACCAAGAAATACTGATCTGGAGGGGGATCACGGTTAGCACTGCAAGAAGGTCCTGGGTTTGAATCCACCTTAGCCAGAGGCTTTCTGTGTGGAGTTAGCATGTTCTCCCTGTGTTTGTGTGAGTTTTCTCCAGGTCCTCGGGTTTCCTCCCACAGTGGGGTTAGGTTGGTGATCCTAAATTACCCATAGGTGTGGATGGTTGTCTGTCTCTGTGTTAGCCCTGCGACAGCGTGGTGACCTGTACAGGGTGTGTCCTGCCTCTCTGCCCTGTAACAGCTGGGATAGGCTCCAGACCCCCTGAGACCCTGATAAGAAAATAGATGGATAAAGGAGGAGTGACCACTCTGCACCCAGCAGGGGGGGCCGATGGTTAGTTGGTTAATTATACACCTGACTCCAGTGAGAGCCTGTGTGTCCCCCCCCCCCCCCCCCCCTCCCCTAATGTGAGTGCACTCAGCAATAAAATGATTAACTGGAATTAAAATGTTTATTTCACATTTCATATGTGCTCTAAATCACCAGATGAATGATTTGCTCTGATATTATTCACGTTCTTTTGCTACATTTTACTTTAATATTTTTTATGTTCTTTTTAGATTTTTATTTGGTAAACATTTGATAAAGTCTCAGGAGTCGGCGGCACTCACAGGGATCCTTTTCTCTGGAGGAAAAGTCATGTGACCCCGAAAGGCCCCTTTGGATTGGTTGCTGCCAACAAGCAGGGAAATCTTTAGTTAATGTAACCAGTTGATAACCAGCTTCATGTTTATCCTATTTATCAGCGTGAGGATGAATCCAGATAACAGAAAGATATCTGGATATATTAAACTTGTTTCATAGTAAGAGGCCCTGATGTTTGTGCCATATTTGTAAATCAATTAATGAGCCAAAGAAACGAGTGTGAGGGAAACTGTACGACTGATACTTGTGTGTCATGCTGTTGTGTGTCCTCTGTGATCTTGTCTCCATGCAGTCTTTCATATAAGATATACCACATGTACAAGTTCTCTGCTGCAGTGTTCTGACTGCATTCTGAGACCTCAGCACACAAACAGCTGCTCTCTGTTCACAGTCCCTCTTTGTCACACACACAGACTGCTGTCATGGTAAAGGTAATGAAACTCAAAGACAACCTGCTGCATGAACATCAGTTTATTCTAGATTTGCACTGTTAACCTGTTTCAGTGGTTGTGACGTTAGTTGTTTAAAATCTACAGTAAACCAAAATCAACCATAAACAAAATGTTCAAATCTCAGAAGATGAAACTTTCTACCTTCCAACTATAGATGCACAAAATGGTCCAAAATACACATGAAATGCATTCAAATCTACACAGTGCTGATCATAATTCTTAGATATTTAGACAAACACAGAAAAACTGCATGTTGGTGTCCACATCTGTACTTCCTCCAGAAAACACTGACTTTAAGTCGTGCTATCAGCTGTTAAACATCAGATATTTCAAACTTTCTCACTGCTGTTGGAGCAGGATAAAAGAAATTAAATGAATATAGAGAGCATGGATATTAAATAGGAATACGCCTCCATGTGTTTATGATCAAATAAAGCAGTAAGTCTATATGATATTAGAAGATAATATTAGATAACTGTAGAAAAAAAACTGAGCCTTGTGGAGCAGAGGAGGCGGCTTCATCAAATGCTTCTTTTGGCTTTGCTGCTGCAGCTCTCCTCACTGACCTGTAAGACAACCACAAACAGACAAAGTGATTTCCAGCATGTAAAGATATTCTGGGCTGAAGCCGTTTAATAATGTGAAGAATAAATCAGCCTGCATGGCAGCATAATTACAGAGAGAGCTTCCTGATTGGACTTCAGAATAAACGTCTGCATCAGCTGCAGGACTCGAAGTTCCTGTGAATGAAAAGATCATTGAAAACAACTGACTGTAAGATCATAATTAAACACAATAATATAATTATCCAGGAGGAGGACGACTGATGTCTCCACTAATGCAGCTCAAAGGACACTCAGCAGAGCACACCCCCCCCACCCCAAACTTTCTGTGATGATACTACACTGCAATAGATGAATTATGAATACATGAATAGAAACTACTAAATAAACATATTCAGTGGAGGTGATGCAGACTTTACTCACCTGTTTTCTTCTTGTTGTTCTTTTGTTTTTTGTTGACCTCAGCATACATCAGCCTGTCCTCTGAAAGAGAAGATCAGACCTCAGGACACATTTGTTCAGCAGGTTTATGACACAAAGCTGTTGATGCTTCTGGACTTAGAGGTGGATTCAAACTTTTTACAACAACAACACAGTGAAAGGAATGAAAATGACAATCAGTTGTTACACTGACGCCTCAGCTTATGTGTCTTTGTGATTGTAGTCTGGGTCAAAATCTGTGGTTTCTGTGATTCAGTAGCTAAGCTTGGTAAGTAACTAAACTCCATGTTGACCTATAATTACCTGCAGTATGATGATGACACATTCAAGTACAAACAGTGAATGAGGCTGTTGTGACGTACCTGCAGCTTCCACCTTCACCTCAGCATAAATAACACTGTCCTCTGGTTTATGATGCTTCCCTGTTAAGATCATCAGATCAAAACTCAATTATTAATACATTTCTAAGCATTGGAAAACATTTCTATTATTTTCTGTGTTGCATGTGTTTTGCACACTCACTCTTCTTTCCAAAGTTTTTCAGTTCAATCAGAGAGTATGTGACACTCTGGGGTTCATCTGCACCTGAAATGTAACATTTGTAGTTACATTGTAAACAGATCACCTGCAGTCAGTCTCATTAACTCAAACATGTGTTTCATCTCTAACTGAATGAAGAGTCAATATTAATACTGATAATAAAGATCAGTTTAAGTGCTGACCAGGATGAAGAGAGTCGTATTCATGAGTTTCATCCTGGTTGACTCCATGATTTGTGGTGGAGCTCGAACTGTGACTCTCAGACTGGATCGACCTGAAACATGAAAGAAACACAATAAATTCAAAGTAACTGATGCAGGTTTAAAATAATAATAATAAAAAGTTTTATACCAACCTGGTGAAGCATGAATCTGTGAAAGAGACACATGTTATTACACAATGAGATCAGAATGATGTTTATGTCTGAATAATTAAAGTGTGTGTAGTAAATAAAATATCTGATCCAGCATCAAAATAAGAGGCTCTCACACTTGGACTGTCTGCAGCGATACAACAAGAGCAGGAGAATAATGAGGAGAGAGACTCCACAAACCAGTCCAACAATCAGCCACACAGGAGCTGAAGAGCTGTCAGCTGCTGACACAGTTACTGTAACACACAATTATTAATAAACTGTAATTATATTGGATATTTTCCTTTTCAGTCATCAAAATCATTTACAAATATTCATCAAATGCTTTGATCCTGCTCACCTTTAACTAACATCCAGCTCTGTGGTGACTCTCTTCCTGAGTATTCACACTTGTAGAAACCTTCATCAGACTTTGACACTGCAGAGATCTTCAGCTCCTCTCGGGTATCATTTTGAATAAGTTTGTCATTGTGGTAGAAAAACACATTGGAAAGTATTTTTTGTGTCCTCAAACTGCAGCTCAGACTAACAGAAGCTCCTTCAGTCACAGGATGAACAGGACTCACCAGGATAGGAGCATCAGGATCATCTGTGACACAATCAAACACAATTGTTTCAGTCAGATCAGCTGGTGCAGACTTTTAGAAAAAGCTGACACACAATAATAAGAACAGATTGAACAAATGCTTTTCATCATGAAGATCTAATATCTGATCTTGAATGTTTAAAAACTTCTGTATGTGTCTTATTTTTATCAAATCATTTCTATAGTACTTGTTTTGAATTGTGACATGAAACCTTCTCCTCTTAAGGTCTGGGTTATTGTTGCTGCAACAAGAATGAAGCACAACAAATGCTCCATTCATTGAGTCACAGTAGTGCTATACAGCCTCCTCAGTAAATGTGCTGCACAGTTCAGATCACAAAAAAACTTCCCTAAACCAAACTCTCAGCATAATAAGGAAAAATCTGTGACTGAGTTCTCTTTGGAAAATGTGATGGTGGAATGATGATGATGATGATGATGATGATGATGAGCTGCAGCTACAGGTGACATGTTTAGGTAGAGCTTTAAAGAAAAAGTGGATTTAATATTATGACCACTGACAGGTGAAGTGAATAACACTGATTATCTCTTCATCTGTTAGTGGGTGGGACGTATTAGGCAGCAACTGAAAATGGGTCAGAGCATCTCTGAAACTGCAGGTCTTGTCAGCTCTTCCTGATCTGCAGTATCTGTCAAAAGTGATGAACCAACAGGGTCATTGATGCATGTGGGGAGTGAAGGCTGGCCCGTGTGATCTGATGCTGAATAAGTTCATGCTGGTTCTGATAGAAAGGAGTCAGAATACACAGTTTGCTGTGTTTGGGACTGCAAAGCTGCAAACCAGTCAGAGTGACCATGCTGACCACAGAGCGATGGAAGAAGGTGGCGGGTGGTCAGGTGTGCATGTGTGTCACTTACCTGGTGAACACCTGACACCAGGATGCACTATGGGACTAAATTAGATTATTATATTCATTTTTATATGTGGCTGCTGTAGCAGTGAGGTGTGGTTTGAGCACAGCTGCAGGAGGAGAGGTGGGGCAGAGTAGTTCATGGAGCTGTGCACAGTGCAGGTAAGATAAAGAAAGTTTGCTGCTCTGAACTCCCTGACTGGCTCTGCACTGAGGAGAACTCACATACAGCAGAACCTTTGATACAACTGCACCTTTTTACATGATACACTCTGATGACACATCTTGAGCTTCTTAGCAGTTTATTGCCAAAGAAACTTTTATAAACTGCTTTATAAATGTCAAGTGAAATGAGACCAACAACCAAGAATATTATGCTGCTTTGGTGAGACGCATAAAATTAAACTAATTGTCATTTGTGTTTGTTTTGCCACTTCACACACAGCAAAGCTCATGTTTCTAAATCAATGAAATACAAGAAGAAAATGTATAATAACATACCCTGTACAGTGATGTTGACTGCACTGCTGAACTCTCCTGATCCAGACTCACACCAGTACACTGCAGTACCTGACTGTGATGTGTTGATGTTACATGTGGATCCAGTCATTGTCCTACAGTCAGAGTTCAGTCGGCCGTCCTCAGTGAACTTCTTCACTCTCCACTCAGCAGAGTTTCCCTCACAGGTCAGTGAGACAGAGTCAGAGGTGAAGTGTTGCACTCTGTCAGGACTCACTGTGAGAGACGCTGCTGAATGAACATCTGGAAACATGCAGGGAGGAGACAAAGCTCACAGATGTTAGGATTAAAATATCACAGTGAAAATGTTCATTTGTTTGAAGCTTTTTCTGCTCATATTTCAATCAGTGTTAATTTTGTCAAACGATCATTTTTAACTTGAAAACTCAATCAGTCTTTACACATTACAGACTCAACAGTCCAGAATTTAAGGGGTATAAAACAGAGAGATAATTTTCCTACAGAGAGACAGCTGCACTGATGTCTCCTCAGTGTTGGTATTAAATCTCATACTTGTTAAACCCACAATAATTGCAAATAAATTCATACATTAGATTTGTTAATACAGCTTTAAATGCAGTGACTCCTGCAGCTGCAAACTTTTCACTGCACTGAACCTTCTGGGTCTCCTCAGTAATAATCTCATGGCTTCATTAGAAGCTGCTTGAAGTTTCTGTAAACTTGCTTTTGTATAGTTTGTCCACAGTGTGCAGAATACAGAGGTGTACAGCAGCTCTGCACACAGAAATCTTCACTCTGTAAATGTCATGTGATCTGTAATAAGACATCCAAGATATGTGACCTGATTACTGACAGTGAGATTATTATCAGACCCACTGACCTGCAGAGCAGACAAACTTTGGTTCACTGTGATCAGTGTGATACTCTGGGTCTCCTCTTCCAGCTCTGCACACATATCCTGCTGTGTGTGTCTGTCCATCAATGATGTAGGAGTCCTGTGCAGTCCCACTGCCATCAGGTAGCAGCTCATAACTGTAGGATTTCTCTGATAGATCAGGAACAGCTTTATACCAGTAGAAGCTCCATCCTGCAGACGGATGTTCAGCCTCACAGTTCAGAGTTACTGAGGCTCCAGGACTCAGCCATGATGGAGACACAGTGAGGACAGGACGGGGTCCATCTGTTCAATAAAGATTTTGTCCCAATCTTTAGTCTTTATGAACTTCAAGAGTGAGACTATTTAAAAGTCTAAAATATCTAAAATCTCAACATGTACTAACAAAAACACATTTTTACAGCCTGTAAAACACAGAGTGGATAAAAACATGCACAAAGGGAAAACGTTCATAGTTAACAAGCGCTACTTTAATGTTTGGTCTTCAACGTGTGTTTTATTTTATAACAAAACTTAACACTCACCTTGTTCCTTAATCATAACTGTATCACTGTCCTCAGAGAAGAAAGCTGGATCTCCTCTCCCTCCTCTGCAGTGGTACAGACCTCCTTGTGAGACTCTAATATCTCTGTTTGCTTCATTTCCTCTCATGAGCTGAGCTTCAGAAGAGACTGAATCACGTCTGAACCAGTCAAACTTCCAGCCAGCAGAGCCCTCCACAGAGCAGCTCAGTGTCACGCTGCCCCCTGCTGGTTTGATTGAACTTAGTGCTGTCAGTGTGGCTCTGGGTTTACCTGCTGTTGAGGTTACAGGAAAAAGTTCATTAGATTGTCACTTTTTTATAGCGTTGATCACATGTTAAACATTTACTGTCTACAAAACTACACTATAAATTTCCCTGATTATCATTCACTTATCAAACTGTCATCTGTGTACTTTCCCCTTTAAACTGATCATATTTTAAGACCACCACAACACGGTGTCTCTCCTTTCTGTTTGCACAGTGAGAAGAACTGCTGTCCTAATCTGCCTGAAATTACAGAGACCGTCACAGCAAACATTAATTTTTGTGAAGACTTGATAATCCCAAAGAAGGAAATTTGCCTTTTTCCAAATAACAAACTGTGAGTATCCAAAGCTTGGAAAAGTATCATTAATCAGAGGAACATTGCTTTCAACCGTGGTGATGTTTTTCATAGCAGAGAGTTGCAAAAGCAAGTGAAACAAGAACTGAAGCTGGCCAAAATTAAATATAAAGATAAAGTACAGTCACTGCTGAGCACTGGATGCTCACGCCCTGCTTGGGAGGGTGTTCAGTCTATTATGGGAGAGCAACCCAGTGTCCCATTTCTTTTGGAGGTCTGTCTGATTTAGAGCTGGCAAATGATTTGAAAATTTTTTACAATCGTTTTAACATTCACAATTTTAATGAAGAACTGGCTGTGTACAGGGATGTTTCCTCAAAACAGTCAGTTATTATTATTGATAGATTATCAGTGCTCAAATTATTTAAGGGGGTGAAAGAGTGGAAAAGTCCAGGCCCAGATACAATAAATGGACGTCTCCTTAAAAACTGTGCAGAGCAATTGGCTGGAATTTTTTACATTTCTTTTCTCAAAGTCTCTTTAGTTTCATAAAGTTCCTCATATCGGGAAGGACTCTGTTATTGTACCAGTGCCTAAAGTTAAAGTATCTAAATCCTTAAATGATTATCATCCTGTTGCTTTAACATCTTTTTTAATGAAAATATTTGAGAAACTTGTGAGAAATTTTTTGTGCCACTCAGACAAAATTAGACCCCCTCCAATTCACCAATAGAACAGGGAGGGGTGTGGAGGATGCTGTGTGCACTTTGCTCCACAAAGTTCTGGAGCGTCTGGATGGGGCACGTAATTTTTCACGTTTGCGTTTTATAGATTTTTCATCTGCTTTTTATTGCATTCAGCCCCATATTTTAGTGAGACGTCTTACATATAATCTTGATTCTGGTCTGGTTTCTTGGCTCATGGATGTTTTAACAGATAGACCACAGAGAGTGCGAGTCAGCAGCATTTTATCTGCTTTTATCCTCCACTGGTTCCCCTCAGGGACGTGTCCTCTCTCCACTTTTATTTGTTCTCTACACAAATGAGTGTCAGAGCCACAACAGAACAGATATATAATTAAGTACACAGACGAGGGCGCCTGGGTGGCTTAGTGGTGAAGCCGGCGACCACATACATATGCCACGTTGCGGTGCGGGCGGTGCGGGTTCGCGTCCCAGCCTGTCGCCAATTTGCCCGCGTGTCTTCCCCTGTATCTTTCCCCCATTTCCTGTCTCTCTCCACTGCTAACAAAAAGCCGCTGTGGCCAAAAATGCAACTAAAAAAAAAGTACACAGATGACTCAGTGATCATCTCTCTGCTCCATGATGCAGATCCTGACCATGGCCCAGTTGTAGATGACTTTGTAACTTGGTGTGTGAATTCCTTTCTGGACATAAATGCATCAAAAACAAAGGAAATGATCACAGACTTTAGTCGGAAAACTTCATCCTTACCTGCTGTTCATATTCATGGATAGGAAAAAAAGGCAGTGGAGAAATACAAATATTTGGGCACTATACTGGACAACAAACTGTCATTTAATGCAAATACAGATGCCATTTGTGCAAAGGCTCAGCAGCATATGTATTTGTTCAGGAAGGAGGTACTCTCTGCCACAGTGCAGAACAAAAAGATTGAGTTTCTCATTTATTCCCACTGCTGTTAACTTTTAGATGATTCTGTGTCCCTGGTTGTATGTTTGATTGTTTGATTCATTCTTGCTGTTGGCTGCAAAACAAACTGCTCCTCTGGATAATAAAGTTTATTGATTGATTGATTGATTGATTGATTGATTGATTGATTGATTGATTGATTGATTGATTGTCTGGAGACAGCTGGATCATTGTTGGAGGCAGAAATATTTCTTGTTTCCTGTTCAGACAGATGCATACAATAAAACATTAAAGTTCAGCATGAATCAAAGTCCAACTTACCTGAAACTGTCAGAGTGAAGGCATCACTCCATCCTGTAAAGAGATAGTCACTGCTACCCCGACAGCTGTAGGCTCCTCTGTGGGACCCTGAAACTCTGCTGATCCTGTATTCTCTGGATGCTGGAGGGCTGATTGTGTTGGGTGCTCTCCATTCATATTTCCACACCTTTCCTTCACCTCCATCAATCTCACATCTGAGGCTGATTTTCTCACCAGTGAATATCTGAGACCAGCTGGGATGCAGTTTCACAGCAGACAAAACTGTTCACAACAAACACACAAAAAACACACACAAAGGAAAAACCTTCATAGTTATCAAGTGTTACTTTGATGTTTGATCATCAACGTGTGTTTTATTTTACAACAAAACTTAACACTCACCTTGTTCCTTAATCATAACTGTATCACTGTCCTCAGAGAAGAAAGCTGGATCTCCTCTCCCTCCTCTGCAGTGGTACAGACCTCCTTGTGAGACTCTAATATCTCTGTTTGCTTCATTTCCTCTCATGAGCTGAGCTTCAGAAGAGACTGAATCACGTCTGAACCAGTCAAACTTCCAGCCAGCAGAGCCCTCCACAGAGCAGCTCAGGGTCACACTGCCCCCTGCTGGAACAGCTGTGTTATCAGCTCTCAGTTCAGCCTTTGGTTTATCTGCAGTTCAGTTTAGAACAAGAACAGAACAAGAAAATGAATCAGAATAATTTAAAGAACTGCACGAAATATCACAAAACCTTGATGATGGAGATACAACACACTGTACAACTGTCACACAAAGTACTCATTTAATCAGCACTTTGAACCTTTTATGTTTACTTTGCTGTATTTAAAAATAATTAAGGATATTTTTCTAATGATATAATTAATTTGAAGTGTGACTGAGTTAACGATCAGTAATGAGAAGACGACTCTAGAAGAAAGTTAAACATTTCCAAATCCTGAAGAGTCAGAAACACGAGGAAATATTAATATTTCTGAATTCTGTTACTTTCTAGATCTTTGTATAGATGTGTTTTGTGAAATATTGGTTTTCATGTTTTTAGTTATAATGAAGTGTTAGCAAAAAGGTAATAATAAGCAGGTTAATGGAGTGTTAATATTATTACACCAGTTTTTGCAGTAGGGTAGCTGTAGCATTTCCTTGTAAGTAGCTGTGCAGACGAAAGAGACCCTGAATTATGGGGCAGTCATTTTGTTTATTTGTATACAAGGGCAAAAAGATTTAATATTGTAGTTTGTGTTAAGAAATATGTTAGAAGAATATATTGTGAATGAGAAGAAGTATGATTTAATGTTTTGTAAATAAACAGACGAGGAAGAGCCTGCAGACCAAATGCAGCTGATGTCTCCCGTCTTTATTTGTTTCTGTGTGAAAAAGACCCCACCAGAGGTCTGTAACATACACACCTGCAGTACATCAGACAGTACACAAGGAACAAGAACATTAATAATCCATCTACAATAAATCAAAACTAAAACTGCTTTGATCCTGCTCACCTTTAACTAACATCCAGCTCTGTGGTGACTCTCTTCCTGAGTATTCACACTTGTAGAAACCTTCATCAGACTTTGACACTGCAGAGATCTTCAGCTCCTCTCGGGTATCACTTTGAATAAGTTTGTCATTGTGGTAGAAAAACACATTGGAAAGTATTTTTTGTGTCCTCGAACTGCAGCTCAGACTAACAGAAGCTCCTTCAGTCACAGGATGAACAGGACTCACCAGGATAGGAGCATCAGGATCATCTGTGACACAATCAAACACAATTGTTTCAGTCAGATCAGCTGGTGCAGACTTTTAGAAAAAGCTGACACACAATAATAAGAACAAATTGAACAAATGCTTTTCATCATGAAGATCAAATATCTGATCGTGTATATTTAAAAACTTCTGTATGTGTCAAATGACTTTTTTTTTTACTAAATAATTTGTATAGAATTTATTTTGAATTGTGATCTGTGACATGAAAAATTAAGTTCAGATCACAGTGAACACAAAACTTCCCTAAACCAAACCGTCATCACAATGAGGAAAAATATGTGACTGAGTTCTTTTTGGAAACTGTGATGATGATGATGATGATGATGATGATGATGATGATGACAATGAGGAAGCTGAGGAGTTTGATCCTCCTATCGTTGGAGCACAGCCTCCCCCTACTTAAAGATGGGAACCACCACCCCAGTCTGCCAATCCAGAAGCTTCACCCGAGCTCTCCATGTCAGGGTGAATCTCATCTGTCTCTGGGGCCCTGCCAGTTGTTCAACTATCTCAGTGGCCTCACCCCCAGTGATGGGTGAGTTCTTGGGCTCACCCCAACACACGACCTGGACTCTGGAACCAGTCTGGAGTAACACTGTTTTAGAATTAGAAACTAGATTAAAATCTACAGTAAAAGTCGCACAAATCGAATTTTCACTCTAGTCAGATGCTTCTGCAGGTCCCGATTGTTCCTAACGTTAGTTCCAGTAAAAATCATCTCCTAAGTCGGCTCGTCAAGTCGGATTTTCGCCTACCTCAGTTGAAAAATCTGGTCCCATTGTAATACATTTCCAAAGAAATTCAAATCATTACTTTCATTTCTATGCAGCAAAGAAACATGAAGTAAGTCTGTGTAGATTCTCAGTCATCCAGGTCATAGTAGTCTCTGGAGCTTGAAAAAGGCGACTGGACTTCTTTTTGTTTCTTGAAGACGTTTCACCTCTCATCCGAAAGAGGCACAACATAGAAGAGCCACCTCGACAGGACAAGATTCAGCAGTACATCTGCATCTGAAGGAAAAAGGGCACTCTTTTGAGGATGCCAATGTTCACATTTTGGACAGGGAAAACAGATGGTTTGAAAGAGGAGTGAAAGAAGCCATCTATGTCCACTGTGAACAACCATCATTGAACAGAGGAGGTGGATTACGTCACCAACTTTCCCCCGCTTACAGTGCTGTCCTGAGCTCCCTTCCCAGACGTCTCAACCCCCATTCACACCTTTGTTCCAGTGACCTCAATAGGCCACAGGAAACAATGGAGCGGAGTCCTAAATTGGTTTCAACTGAAACCACTGATTAAATATGACCCACGCCCCCTTCACACCTGGGCACATGTGTTCAAGCACATGATCAATAGAGGGTCATAACCACCTCCAGGGGACTACGCCCACAGGGGTTTAAATACCTGGGTCTCTCCACCATTTGGTTGAGAACTGAAGAAGCCTTTCGGATGAGAGGTGAAACGTCTTCAAGAAACAAAAAGAAGTCCAGTCGCCTTTTTCAAGCTCCAGAGACAAACATGAAGTAACCAAACATAAAGCATAAAGCTCTGAATTTCCAGCTGAAATTTATTACATACAGAAACTGTAAAATACTGCTGAGTAATTCTGATAACAGAGCAACAGGTAAGATACTGACACTACTGTGAAGGACACACAGGTACACAGGGCAGGTCTGACTCCAGAGCAGTGGTAGACGTGCGTAAAATGTCACGTAGGTGGAGTCACTCAGTCTGGATCTCAAGCAGTTCTTGTTTGAGTTCAGAAAAGAGAAAATCTGCATTCACAAACATGTGGAGCCAAACAAGATGAACATTTTCTATGCAAATGTTCATCTCTGGAAACTTGATCTTATCCAGCTGCTGGTGTTGTGCCAAATAGTGATTTCAGAAAAAAAACGACAACCTGATTTCCAACGTTTTTGTGTGTTTTTGATGTATAATGTCTCTGCTTACATTGGTTAGTAGACTGTAGTCCACAGAATTTATGAAGGCCTTATAAATAAAACTAAGAAATGACCTGTTTTGTATCTTTATGACTGTGTTACTGTATCTACATTATAATCAACCTGCTCCTTTTTGGCCACATCAACTATCTTTATAGAGCTGTGATGTTATATTTCTTCTGCTGCACTCTTGGGCAGATCTCTCTGAAAAAATGAGTTTTTACCTCATAAAGAAAATATAAAAATCACTTTGCCAAAACGTGATTGCAGCTTCTACCTGTGACAGGAGTGTTCTTTCTCACTCAAAATAAATTGATATTATTCATGAGAAAAATGTTTGACAGATTATTGGCCAAAGATTAATTTACACCAGTTTAAATAGCAAATCTTTTTTTTTTTTTTTTGGCAAATACTAAAAATTTACTTTTTTACCCGTCACCGATAAAGAGACACGAGAGACGTGCTGGTGTCATCTGATGACACTGTTGGGTTTTCTCTGTATTATTGTAGGGTCTTTACCCACAATACTTTATGAAAACAAAATTGAACTGAACTGAATTGAATTGAATTGAATTGAATTGAATTGAATTGAATTGAATTGAATTGAATTGAATTGAATTGAACTGAATTGAAGACAGGTGGAGCGTTAAGATGTGTGGCACCATCTGCGTGTCTACACTGACCACACAGTGAGTACACAGAGGGAGAGGCTCCTGCAAAGTTCACTTAGAGACCGGAAAGAGTAAGAGGAAGTTACAGGGAGGAAAATGATTGACAGAAAACGTAGTTTGGACACATTTTAATGTGACAGAGTGTAGACTGTGCAAAGGTAAAAATTTTTATCAAGCAGGTTCCACAAACAACCTGCACAGGCATGTGCAAACTGTTCATCCATCAGTGCAATTGGAACAAAACAGGGCAGGTCATATCAGGAAGGAGAAACAGGATCAACCCCTCACAGGCCCTTGGTTTTTCTGAGTGCCAATCTTTTGTTTTTTATAATTTACATTTGGAGCACTCTATTCTATGTTGAGTATATACATAAAGATAACATCTTATGTCTGTTTTTACATTAGTAATTCATTTTACACATATTTTTACAATAAAATCTGAGGAGCCACTTGGGAGCCAAAAGAGCCGGCTCTCAGAAAGAGCCAGAATTCCCATTGCTAGTTGGTAACACTGTGTGTCACCTATGACCCCCACCCAGTCTTCTTCTTTTTAAGGTGGTGAAGCAGTTGGCAGACATCTGTTATATGAGACTGCCTCCATGAGTTAAAAAGAGGAATTACACGCTGAGTTGTATTCATTGCTTGGGCCGGGGGACCAAAAATAACACATGTATGGACAAGACTCATAGGCCATATAAAATCCGAACTCGGGTTTGGCCCACGGGCCATATTTTGGACACCCCTGCTTTAAATAGACACATGAGGTGGGGGGTTGGGGTTAAAACTAAATGCAAGGGGCGAAAGACAGCAGAGGGGGCTTCCCAATTCAGGGGCTGCATCCTTCTAAGGCTGCATTTGAAGGAAGATTATGTCATAGATAATCCGATAATCTCAATTAAGGCACAAATGCTCGTGGTCTCCCCTATCCCATAATTCACTGTGGGCTGAATCCTGTTGGAGGAATGGCGGAGGCCAGCACTTGAAGATTTTGAAATCTGACTGTTTGTGTGACACAAAATAAACGTTTACAGTGTTTTAGGTGAGAATGTAGATGTGTAAACCTCAACTTATCAAGATATCATAATTGCAAAAATGCTCCAATGATTTCTGAGATGCTCGTTCTCACTGGTCTAACAGCCAGTTTTCCTCGCCAGCTGTCAGCTGACCGGGCGGTCGATGCTCACCATACCCGGAGAGAACGCCTGAATCATTTTCACAACTTTCACCACTGAGTGGAAGTTAAGCACAGATATAATTCAGTCAGATCGTCTCTAACGGTTGATGTTTGGCTTATTTCAGTGTTTCATTTGTTCCTCAGCAAATCGGTTTGGCTGAGATTAAAGGTAAGCTTCATAGTTGGATAGTTTTATTTAACTTTAACGTCTTACTGTCAGGAAGTGAATCATTCGCTCATTGTTATTCCTTGATGTTCGGTACAACAGTACAGCTGCTGCAGTTCCTCAATGATTAAATAAACCAAAGAAAATAATGAGCAGAAGTTCAGGCTCCATTTTAACACCTTCAGCTGTGCTTCATGCTGTCACAGTTGGTAGGTGAAAAGAGCTCAGCTGAGGTAAGGGCTGGTGATGCAGATATGACAGATAGACCATCCCATTTCACTGCCCCTCACTTCCTGCCTTCCTGGTCTACGTAGGCTGCAGCTTTAGAAGGATGCAGCTCTGAATCGAGACACACCCAGAGTACCAAAAATAAAGCAGGAAGACAGAAAAATACCCACAACAGAGACTAAGACTTGACAACAGGAAACAGGGAACACAGAGGAGGTGAAA
This sequence comes from Archocentrus centrarchus, assembly GCF_007364275.1. Taxonomy (NCBI): domain Eukaryota; kingdom Metazoa; phylum Chordata; class Actinopteri; order Cichliformes; family Cichlidae; genus Archocentrus; species Archocentrus centrarchus. The sequence continues at coordinate 235,789 of NW_022060278.1, read as the reverse complement.
TAAACCAAAAACTCAACAACTTAAATATAACCTACTAGGAAGCTCGAAAGATAAACTAAAGTACAAACTCAGAGAAGCATAAAAGACGTATAAACTTTACAAAAACAGAGTCAGAGACCGAGGAGCATGACAGAAAGTTGCTGCTCTGAACGATGTATAAAATCTGCATTTGTTGTTACACTCAAGAAGTTTTGGTAAATCAATTTAAAAGACTGAGTGAAATGAGATGAACAACCAAGAGTGTTATCCTGCTTTGGTGAGACGACTAAAATTGTCTGAAATTTTCATTTTTGTCTCTTAGATTTACTTCACATACAGCAAAGCTGGGACTAATGCTCATGTTTCTAAATCATTCAAATGTAAGAAGAAAATGTATAATAACATACCCTGTACAGTGATGTTGACTGCACTGCTGAACTCTCCTGATCCAGACTCACACCAGTACACTGCAGCATCTGACTTTGTCAAGAAACTGATGTAACATGTGGATCCATTCATTGTCCTACAGTCAGAGGTCAGTCGGTCGTCCTCAGTGAACTTCTTCACTCTCCACTCAGCAGAGTTTCCCTCACAGGTCAGTGAGACAGAGTCAGAGGTGAAGTGTTGCACTCTGTCAGGACTCACTGTGAGAGACGCTGCTGAATGAACATCTGGAAACATGCAGGGAGGAGACAAAGCTCAGAGATGTTAGGATTAAAATATCACAGTGAAAATGTTCATTTGCTTCCTGAAGATCAGAGTTAATATTTCAACAAACTATAATTTCCTGCTTGAAAACAAAATACCCTTTAAGTAAGTTTTAACTGTTTAACACATTTTGAATAAACAATAATATAATGTGTTATTAGTGAAATGAGAATAAATCTTCTTTCTACTTTTGTCAGAGCTGTTAACCTGCCTGCTGACTCCTTATTAACTGTAACCACTAAACAAAGTGTTTCATTGATGCAAATCCAGTTTGTCCAGTAAGTAAAAATAATGACTACAAACAGTAACCTGAGATTCAGTCTCCAAAATAAAAGTACTCATTGCAGTGACAAAACAATTAAAATACCATATATATTACTTTTTTACGTTAAAGCATAAAAATTTTATATATATAAAAAGAAATAAAAAATTCAGAAAAGAAAAGTTGTGTACAGACATTTTATCATCATGGAAATTATATTTTAATGACCTGAATCTTTGTGAAAAACTGATGGATAAAAATGATGACATAACATCAGCTTATTGAAAGGACAGAGAGAAACAAACTGACCTGCAGAGCAGACAAACTTTGGTTCACTGTGATCAGTGTGATACTCTGGGTCTCCTCTTCCAGCTCTACACACATATCCTGCTGTGTGTGTCTGTCCATCAATGATGTAGGAGTCCTGTGCAGTCCCACTGCCATCAGGTAGCAGCTCATAACTGTAGGATTTCTCTGATAGATCAGGAACAGCTTTATACCAGTAGAAGCTCCATCCTGCAGACGGATGTTCAACCTCACAGTTCAGAGTTACTGAGGCTCCAGGACTCAGCCATGATGGAGACACAGTGAGGACAGGACGGGGTTCTAGTGGGAAAACAGTTTTCTCAGAAAGTTCCTGCCTAATGTTGTCTCCAAATACTTATCAAAACATGTAAGACTGAAATGATCTAAACATCTAAAATCTCTCTAATCTCAACATGTACTAACAGAAACACATTTTTACAGCCTGTTTATATTCTCAGGTTAAAGGAGCTTTGACTCTACTTACTGTCAGAAACTGTCAGTGTGACTGAATCACTCCACTCTGTTGTTTTATGCTGTGAACTTTTCATTCGGCCCTTACAGCGGTAGTTTCCACTGCCGATTGTTGAAACAGGTCTAATCCTGTATTCATTTTGATTTTTACTTGTTAGGTTGCCATTTCTTTCCCATTCATAATCCCACTCAGTGTCTCCTCCATGGATCTCACATCTGACAGTGATCGTCTCTCCTCTGTATATCTCAGGCCAGTTTGGATGCAGAGTCACAACAGCTTTGTTTGACACTGTTAATGTTCAAGAAAGAACAACAAGAACACATGAATGACAAAAGGTTTAAATACCATCAGATATAATGATTTTTATACATTTGATTTTTTCTAAATGTTCCTGTTGTTTGTTCTATTTATGTGTCATGTTTATGTGGGTTTCATGTTTAGTATTTATATTGTTGTGTTGTGCATTTTGTGGACATTTAATCTATTTGCCTAAACTCAAAAGCACTTTGAGTCGACTCCTGCTGTTCTGTAAAATTAATTTGTGGTGATGCAAGTTGGGATGTTGAACTGTTACATTCTCCTTTATGTCAGAAGAGGTCAGCCCTGCTACGGTTATTAGGTTTTCTTGGGTTTTGATTATGACTAATAGTGCCATCTAGTGGTTGACAGCCATCAGCAGCATCTAAGTTAGGGAAATATCCATGTTGGCTGAAACATTAAACATGAAAACAAGTCTTAAAGGCAGCATGGTGTCATGGTGGTTAGTGCTGTTGAATCACAGCTAGAAGGTCTGGGTTGGCCCGGGTCTTTCTGTGTGGAGTTTGCATGTTCTCCCCGTGTTTGCGTGGGTTCACTCCAAGTTTCCTCCCACAGTCCAAAAACATGCAGTTTAGGTTAATATGTGGTTCTAAATTGCTCATAGGTGTGAATGTGAGTGTGAATGTTTGTCTGTCTCTCTGTGTTAGCTCTGTGACAGGCTGCGACCTGTACAGGGTGGACTCTGCCTCCCACCCTATGACAGCTGGGATAGACTCCAGCCCCACTGTGACCCTGAACAGGATAAGCAGAAGAGATTGGATGGATGGAAGTATTCTATCAATTATTCCATTGACCAATCGATTAATCAGATAAGAAATACTTTTTTCATATTAACAGTTCATCTGCATATTTTAACTTCTGTACTGCAGATTTTTCTCTGTGTGAAACAAACAGGGAGGATGGAGCAGCTACAAAGTTCTCTTTTCTTCACTTGCTGATCAGGTGGTTGATGAAGAACCTCCAGCTGTTTCCCAGTAAAGGTTTAATGGTGGTTACAGGAAAAAGGTTCAATAGTTTCAATGCTGTAGAACACATCAGTCAAACTCAAGGCCCACGATAATTTGTGCATCTGTGCATTAACCTGTTTTTGTGGGGTTACCAATGACACATTAAACAGTGGTCAGCAGATAAAAACATTGGTCAGCACTTTTTACAGCAACATTTAAGCTAGCCTCACCAAGAAGGAGACCTGCACAGGTGAGCTGACAGTGAATCACTGCGTCACACCCTGGAAATGGAAAAAGAGAGAAAACTTTCTTGTTGCAACGACTTTTGGAGGATGACTGAGTGTCAAAAAGGCAGCAAAGACGCCGCTTCTCTCATCAAGGACAGACTGACTGGACTGTAGAGGACTGAGGTAAGGTCATTTTCTCTGATGAAGACCCTTTCTGATTGTTTGGGGCATCTGGAAAAATGACTGTTTAGAGAAGAAAAGGTGAGTGCTACCATCAGGCTGGTGTCATGCTAACAGTAAAGCATCCTGAGACCACTCACAATTTAGCCTGAGAACACAGCCATGAATAAAGAACAACACAAAAACATCCTTCAACAACTTGGCAAAAGCTCAGGGAACAAACATCAAGATGAGGTGGCCCAATTCAGCTCTTCACTGCTGTCTGTCCCTCAGTTTTATTTGAACGTTGAGGGGTTTTGTATTTTGTTTCTTCTTCATGTTTTCTTTTTTTTTTACAGGTGCAGCAGATGATAAACATTGTGGTTTTTCTAATTGTGCTCTGTTCTACGTTTTATAAGGCCCGCGGATGATTTATATAGCTATTATTAATAGCCCACGGGTAAATAGCGCCCCCACCACTGATACTACAAATCCCATAATGCACTGTAACAGACCTGTGCGCTCACCTTTTTTCTGTGTTCCCAATGACACATTGATCGGTGATCATTGGTTAGCACTTTTTACAATAAAATTTGAGCTAGTCTGACCTCCAAAAATGACCAAATGAAAAGTGGAAAACAGGGATTTTCCGGACAGGCAAGGAAAGGAGCTGATCTTTTCTCCGCCTGCGATGTGCGGGAAAAAACGCTGCACAGCAAAGTCCTGAAGACAGAACGTGTCATAAGCACCAAAACACAGACTGTGAACTTTTTAAGAGGCAAAGGTTTAAATCACCGCAGTTTTGAAGGAAATGGCTTCAGAATTTGGTGACGTGCCTCATCATACAGGTGCAATGAGCTACCTGAGGAAATCTGTCAAGTTCATGAAAAGTAAAGTAAAAGTCTGAGCAGGACTCCGGGATGAAAGGTTGGCTGTGTGAGTCGGCTTTGTCTGCACATAAGGAAGCATCTTAATACGTCCCTGCAGCTTCGTGATTACGTTGCTATCATAGCAACAGACAGCGAAAAATTTTCTGTTTTAACCCTTATGCCCTCCAAGGGCATTTTTGTGTGTGCTTACAGACTCACACACTCATTCTCTCTCCTGCACATGCACATGCACGTGCGCGCGCGCGCGCGCACACACACACACACACTTAGGGGTCCCTTGGTATTCACATGGCTCCATAAAATTACTGAATCTAATGGAATACAGTCAAAATGTCAAATATCACTACTTTTCTTCAAAATGAAATGCTAACATTACAGAATGCATGATTTTATACTGCAGTGAGATCAAAAACTGTGGTTTCTATGGAAGTCAATGAGGCATTTTTGGCCATGAAGGTGTCCAGAGGGTGCAAAATTTGAAATCTGGCACTACATAAAAAAATAAGAATGCAATCAAAATAATTTTGTTCCTAGTCTTTGACATATCCAAGGCTCTAATCACCACCAATGCACGATCCATTTATTATTTGTTATATGAAAAAAAAAATTTTTTTTGTGGGTTTTTTTTGCATAAAAAATAAAATGCAGTCATTGACATAATAAAACTGGCATTTAAAGGGTTAAAATCCTGAAAAAGATTGATTGTTTGCTATTTTTGAGTAGGACTGAAGTTGATTAAGTGATTTATGAAAAAAATGGAAAGAAATTATTGATGTATGATGATTTTATAGCAGTTTTAAGGTGCGTGTACATTTTTGCCACAAAGGTGTCCAGAGGGTGCAAAATCTGAGGAGGGCATAAGGGTTAAGTCTGTATTTGTATGGTCCTTTTCCTCAGTTTTATTATTCATTTGCTTATTATTGCATACCTCCTAGCTTGTTATCCTCCACAAGAGTTAATATTCTAAAGTTGTTTTTATACTGTTACTGTTTTGTTTTTGAAATTTCTTTAATAAAAGTTAAAAAATAACAAAAAAACAAAAAAAAAAGTGATTACATTGCTGTCAGTCAGGATTTGGCCCAGAGCTTGATTGACAGCACGCAGGGAAGAAGTGCAGAGGTCTTGAAAAGGAGGGGCCAACACTGCCAATGTGTAATTTTCAATAAAAGACTTTGAACCTTATGAAACTTATGAAATGTAGATACCAACAACAGAAATTAGTAACTCTGCAGAAACATTTAGATAAATGATAAAGTTAGAAATACTGAATGAATAAACTCAAAGTATTTGATGTAAATTACAGTGAACAGATTTCCAGTAAAAATATCCAACACAGCTGAAAGTCAGTGAAGTTTGGAGTTTCATATTAAACAGCTTCTAATTTCAACTGTTATCATCAAAACATCAAATGGGGGAATATTTCTGGAGAACTGTGTCCATTCTTTCAGTTTAGTCCCCACACTTGTCACGCTGCAGTGAAGCTGTGTATATGATACATGATATAGTTATTTTCATTTGTTACCCATGTGTATGTGAAGACTTTTACATTTCTCACTTTCACGGCTCTTAGAGGCGCCTTCACATTCATACAGAGGTAGATAGACGCCTCAACACTTCAATGAACTGTAAGTGTGAGAATTCATAATAGGACTCATTATTAAAATCTTCAGGCAGGACTGTGACTGACTGACCTCTGGTTGCTGCACACATTATATAAACAGGAATAAAAATATTTCTCACCTTCAGCATTTCCATAGATGCGTGTACTGAGCACTGAAATAATGAAGAAACCTCATCAGATATTAAACAACTTACAAAATTCAAATCAACATGAATCTAAACTGAAGCTTTTTAAGGTCAGTTTTCACACAATAACAGCTCAGCACCACATTTCTGTGTTCCTGGAACATTAGTTGTTAGACAGGCTCACAGGAAAAAACCTTCACAATGAAATATTTCAAATATCAAAGTCCATTTTCAGAGCAATGAACACAATAAATTCAACAACATTAATACAGTGTGCAGTGACTGTAACTGGTGCAGAAAGCAGCAGCGTATCTAACTCAATGTTCCAGTTTGAACTGAGCCAAAGCACCAGCCAACATTTAGTTTCATCAGTGCTGAGAATCACAAGTATGCTTGAAGTTCTCAGAGAAGCAGGTTAAAGCAGTGATACACTGTAATTCTCACAGTGGAGGGAAAATGCTGTTAATCGGTGCTGCTGAAACAAAGAGAGTCAGAAGTGGACTTACAGAATAACCCCGTCATGCAGAGTAAAATGTGCTTCATCCTCACGTCCAGCCCTGCTGCACTCTGACCCACAGCTGAGCTCAAAGTGTTTCACTGTGTGAATAATAAATGCAGAAGAAAGAGAAGCTGCACTGAGTATGGATGAGACCAGAGTTTGACTCTGACTTCTTCTTCTATCACCTCTCTGTGCTTCCTTCCTTTCACACCAACCTCAAACAGCTCCTGTAGCTTTGACCGCAGCAGTTGGTGACGTGTTCACATTTCCTGTCCACCCCAAACACACCAGTGTGTTTCTTGTGTTTTGCTGTTACTTTTCTCTAAAATGTACAAATGTGTTGTGTTGCTTCAAGTCAGGTGACAGACTTTGCAGCTCATAGTTTTAGTCTTTTTTGTCGTGTCCTGTGGGTTGTGATTGTAAATTTTCTTCTTCTGCAGGTTTCTGCTGACTGAAAGTCATCTTCTCAGCCAGTGTTTTGGTAAATTGATCATTATTCATGGTGCCATCTATAAATGTCATCTCTCTAACATATTTCTCTCAGCTCTTTGTCATCACACCTCCAGGACCTCCAGGACTCTGCACTCACAGTCCTGTTCTGGACTCCATTGGAACACATTTATTTGTTCTCAGTGACCAAAGTGAGCTCCCAGTATTCATCAAGCTTCCTCTTATCTTCTTCAGCAAATTTTAGTTGTGTGGTTGATGTGATGCAACGTCCTTTACACTGTGTGAACCATCCAAGAACCCCCACCCTCAGTGAGAGCTTCATTTTCTGTCAGATTTTTCAGTCTCTGGAAATTATTTTCCACATGGAGTCAGGATGCAGACCTGTTTTGATTTCTAGTTCTCCAGTGTTTCCAGTGTGTAGTGTCTAGTCTGTGTCTCTCTTTCTTTCTTACTTCCTGTTTTATTTTGATATTCTTTTCCCTGTGTGTTGTGTTCTAGTTTGCTTCCTCTGTGTCATTAGTGTTATTTTGTTCACCTGTGTTTTCCAGCTGCACCCACTTCCCTCATCAGCCCTCTTGTATTTTAGTCCTTAGTTCCCTCTGCTTGTCCTCATTGTGTTCCTCTGCTGTGTGCTTTTTCTGTCTGAGAGTGAGTTTGTGAGTTTGTGCTGTTCTCACCCTGTGGTGGAAATCTGGTTTTAGGTTTGGTCGTGACCCCAAACCCAGGAAGAGACTCACTGTGTGGTTGAACTGAAACTAAGGACAATGTTTAAAATTCATAGTCAAATCTATTATCTGATGGCAGCCAAAGCAAACCATAGCTTTAGCATCTGACTAACTGTAAATAAATAAATACAAAGATGATCTGAATCTTTTGGGATGCTAAGTGGAGATTCTGGGGTCAATAAGCCCAACAGTGAGCTTGCCCACAGAAAACCCTCACTGGCCCCCCTGTGGTTTCGCCCATGTAGGTCCCATAGTAGCTTTACCCCACAGAGCCCCACTATGGGCCCCTCACTGCTTAGTGTGGGCAGCCCACTCCATGTGAGTCCCACAGTGCACGGTCCAGATTTGCCCAACATTTCATGCAGTTTGGGTCTGTCTACATGACCCCTATTATGACCCAGGTCATGTTTTATTGTGTGTTGTGTTTGTTCCTCCCAGTGCTGTTCATTGTCTTCTGTGTTTTTGAGTGTGTAAGCTCACAGTGACAGATGGTCATTGGTTCCAGACTGGAGGCGCCAACTTTAAATTGGGACCAACAAGATCAGCTGGAATCCGGCTACTTCCTGATTTTAACCATGCAGTGTGTGAAGTAGATAGTATACAGAATACTGTATGTATTCTGTAAGTATACAGAATACATCAGAAAAACTGTGGTGTGTATTTACAATATGACTGAATTATCTCTAAAAGATTACGAGATGCATTCATTATTTTCAATTATAGTTTGTAATTGTTTATTTAAAATAACAAAATAATAATAATTTAGTAAACTGGTTGTAGAAGCTCAAAAACAGAGGCCAGATAACAGGATTTATGTGTAACCAGTTTTATATCTCTTTATAATAAAGAGGTTTGATAGGAAGAAGCTAATGTGTTTGTAGAAGTGGGTTTTTTTTAGTTGAATAAGTATAAATGGCTAATTTGGTAATTAAAGCACAGTTTATGTGAGCAGACGTTATTTAATAAAGTGACTGGATTCCATGAAGACATTAATGGTATTTTTCATGTCTGCAGCAGTGTGAGAACAACAAGCTGAGCTCTCTCTGCTGTCAGCTATCAGGGCTGAAACATGTTACCTGGAAGGCAGCACACATTTAGCTTCAGTTGTTCTTCCTCATTTTAGTTCTGCAGGCTGATGAAGAAACAATGAGGTCATTGTTGTTATTTTTAAAGTGCAGAGATGGTACAGATAAGCCTGCAGCTAAGTGGTCACCACAGTTACACCACACAGAAATATTCACACAGTATTTTCCATTACACATGCATCTTTTTTTTAAAGCGACCCTTCTTGTCACGGTGTTTGAGCTGAAGACAAGTATGTGAGTCGATTCATCAGCAGGTCGAAATAAGAAATAACTTGCTGGATTTTAAATGATGTACAATGATGTACTTTGATGATCTCTTTACACAAATGTAACACAACAGAACAACATTTTTACATGATGTTGACAATCCTCACAGCTCAAATGGATTAATATTGATGTTTTATTCAAGCCTGCATTGTTCATAATGGCCAGAAGGGGCTGACTCCTCTAGTTGAAGCCTGATTGTATTGAGGTGTTGCAGACATGTGATCACTAACAACATGATATTAACCCTATAACGCAGAAAGTCTCAACTGTGACACAACGTACTTAAAAATTGCTGCTGTTCAAGGACTTCCGGCGGCAATTACCATGATGATCCCATATTGTGTGTGAAGTGCATTTTCTCAGCTTTCAGAAACAGAAACGATGATACACTCAGCCTTAAACAGCTGTTCACTGCAGGTAAGGACACGTAACGGGTGCTTCAGTGGCGATTGGTGGCGTTATAGGGTTAACTTGTCCTCCATTTTGGGTGTGTGGCATTCATGGTGACAATGTAGGATCAAGGAGACTGTGTATCTGGGGCTAGAGACTGGTCTGCAACCATCTGCCAACCACTGGTCATCAGGAAAAGATTTATTGATGGAGGTTGCTGGGAAAATGATTGCTAATGTTGCAGTCACACAGGCCTACAGACCTGTCAGGGACCCCCTGGAAACCACCCGCTGCTAGAAAAAACTTGTGTTGCCCAATTGGTTGGCAAAAACCTCCTTGTGATTGCTTTGGTTGCCTTTGTAGTCTTTGTACTCACTATGTACTTGGTGAGGGTCGTGTATAACTTTAACAATCATTCACAGAGGCGAGGATGTAGTACAACTCTTATACTTGGTATCTCAACATTAGTAATCAATATCAGAACATAGTGATCTTGACAGTCCAACATAATCGAGCACCAAGTGCTCACTAGAATATATCACAGTTGCTAGCATATTGCTGCACTTGCCAGTAGTTTATATAGTGATTGACTTGTCTACAAACACTGCTCACTGAGCTGTATTAAAACTTGAAAACTTGGACGCAAACAGGAAGTGGAGAAGGTCCTCCTTCAAAGTAAAAGTTCTCAGCCCTGCAATCAAGTTTTCAAAAGGTCTAACTTTTACTTTGAAGGCAATCTTTCTCCTTGGTACTAATTGTTATGTGCAGACAAACATGAAAAACTACAGGCAACAGTCACAATCTGCTGGCAACCAAAGCAATTGCACCTGAAACTGTACATTGACACTAATGCAACGTATCACCATAATTTTAATTAACTGCTTTTTTGTTGTATACTGTAATTTTGTGTCACCTAAGAACTGAAACCCTCCATGGATGGTAAGGAGCTTTCTTGTCTTGATGTCAGTGGCTTCTATTTCCTCCTTTGGCCAGTTTATTATCCCAGCAGAGTATCTGACAACTGGCAAGGTGTAGGTGTTGATTGCCCAGATCTTGTTCTTCCCATTCAGTTGACTCTTCGGGACTTGCCTTACTCTCTGCATGTACTTGGCGGTTGCAGGTTTCCTAGCAGCCTCTTCATTGTTCCCATTAGCCGGGATTCCAAGGCACTTTTAGCTGTCCTCAATGTCTGCAATGTTGCCTTCTGGTAGTACAATCCCCTCGGTTCTGACTACCTTCCTTCTCTTTGTTAACATCTGACTTCACTTTTCCAGTCTGAATGATGTTCGATCCTAGTGGTGTGGATCAGTGAATCAATGTCTTGTTTACTCCTGGCGTACAGCTTGATGTCATCCATGTAGAGGAGGTGGCTGATGTTTGCTCCGTTCAATAGCTGGTATCCGTAACCAGTTGTTGATGATCTAGCCTAGGAGGTTCAGGTCTATGCAAAACAGCAGTGGGTAAGGAGCATCTCCTTGGTAAATCCCACACTTGATGGTCAATTGTGAAATTGGTTTAAAGTTGATGGTAGTTGGATGGGACCGGTCCCTTCTGCAGATCCTTGGGGATCAGGACAGTCCGCCTTCAGTCAGCCATTCCAGGTGTGTCTTAGCTTTTAGCACGTGCTTCATTTCTGCAGTCGGCTTCTTTTGTCATTAGGTGTGAATCATGTCAGGGCCTGGTGCTGTCTGATTCTTCATATGTAAGACACTTTTTTGGATGTCTGCCACTGTCATACTTACTGGATCCTGTTCAGGGAGGTTGCTGTGGTCTGTTCTTGGATCCACTAACCACTGAGCAATGGTGTTGTGTTTTGCATTCTTCTCCTATATGCTCTGCCGGGATTACTCCGTCTGCAGCGTTGGTGGGGCATTGGTGGGGTGTTGTTTCTGCCACTTAGATTACACGAGTACACCTGAAGTGGTTCAGTGGAGAACATCTGGTTTATTCTTCTGGCTTCTATCTCTCCGGAATACCTCTTCAATTGGTTAGCCAAGGCTGTGAGTAATGCACATATCTGTCTGTGTGTGTGTGTGTGTGTGTGTGTGTGTGTGTGTGTGTGTGTGTGTGTGTGTGTGTGTGTGTGTGTGTGTGTGTGTGTGTGTGTGTGTGTGTGTGTGTGTGTGTAGGAACATTAACAGCATTTTCATGCACAGTCTTTTAAACGCAGCTGTTTCTGAGCGTGAGAAAACAACTTTTCACAGTTTCTCTTGATGCTCATAGTTTTTTTACTGTAGTCCAGCATGTGTCATCACCACAATGACTCTATTTTTAACCTGTTTTCATACAGGGTCATGCATACTTAAATGTAGCAGTGATAATTATTACTATTATTCCAGTACAGACAGATAACATAAAAACGTGCCATGCAAACAGAGAGCAAAGTGAAATTCCCACTGTGCTCTTTGTCTGTGTTCCTTGTTAACTCTGCTCTGTGCTGATGACATAAAACAAGACATCTGCCAAAGGAAGACTTTTGGCTGAAACCACAGGCTGCATTTCCTCTTTGCTTGGTGGCTCAGACAGAAATCATGAGTTTTTTTAGAAGATAAAAATAAACCTGAGGGAGAATAGAGAGTAACCAGCAACAGTCTTTAACACACATGTAGGCAGTGCAGGCTGCTCAGAAGAACAAAGATATTACTCTGTATTTTCAAGTTTGCAGTTTGATCTTCTATTATTGCTTCACATTACTGCTTAATGAAAACCTATCACTGTGTACCTGTGCAGGTCTGATTTCTATTATTTTTTTATTTTGTAAGTGTGTTAAAAGTTTTACATTAATAAAACGTATACAGGTTTATTCATTTGCAAAGTCTTTTAAGAGATTTAATCAATGGACAAACAGGTCAAAAACAGTTGTCATATTAGCACAAAGACACACTGAGCTCACTGACAGCAGTTTTTAAAGTTTTATTGAGGAAGTTAATGAAGAGTTCTCGGGACTGGAGGGTGGCACAGAAGAGGAAACTGGTTATTGGTACAGTGGAGATTTTTGGATTAGCCGGACGTGAATCGTTGGATAGGTTCTGGGTCGAGAGGCAGGTATCCAGCAGGGGGAAATGAGTGGGGAGTGGCAGGTATGTGAGTGTGACAGGAGGCTTGAGTGGCGCCCTTTGGGAATGCAGGTAAATCAGAAATCAGGTTCACAGAGTGAGCTCAGAGCAGGCGACTAGAAGGCAGACAGAGAGATGAAATTAACAAATGCAGAGAACTGAGATGCAAACATGGAGAGTCTAATTACCACCATGGGAGGTGTAACGATCTGGTGGAGATCTGCAGTCCTTCCAGCCACTGAATAACCTGGATGATGATGAGGAGGAGATTACGAACAGGTATGGAAGGCAATTAGAGAGACAGCCACACCCAGGCGTGGACCCAGGGACTCATCTGCCCACCTGTATAGAGAAAAAGAACTAAAAAAAAAACTGGTGAGAGGAGAAGGAAAAGAAACAAAAGCCCTGAGCCTGCCCAGGCCATGACAACAATCTAGTCTTGTGCTACAGAAGTTCATCCTCATGATTTGTCCCCTTTAAGAATGGGGACTGGAGAGTGTGCTCAAACTACCAGGGGATCACACTCCTCAGCCTTCCCAGGAAAGTCTATGCCAGGGTGCTGGAAAGTAGAGGTGGTCCGTTAATGGACCATCAGATTGAGGAGAAACAATGCAGTTTTTGACCTGGTTGTTGGACCCTGGACCAGCTTTGAATCCTCTCAAAGATATTTGAGTGTGTGTGGAAGCTTGGCCAACCAGTTTACGTGCCTTTGGTGGACTTGGAGAAAGCATTCAGCTGTGTCCCCTGGTGGCTTGGTCCACATTGCCGACAGTTTCCAATGGGTGTTGGGCTGTGCCAGGGCTGCCCTTTGTCACCGATTCTGTAATTTTTATGGACAGAATTTCTAGGTGTAGTTAAGTGACAGAAGGCTTCCAGCTTGTTGGCCTCAGAATCTCATCTCTGCTTTTTGCAGATGATGTGGTCCTGTTGGCTTCATTAGGTGGTGACCTCCAGCTTGAACTGGAGCAGTTCACAGCCGAGTGTGACACAGCAGGAATGAGAATGAGCACCTCCAGTCTGAGGCCATGGTCTTCAGCTGGAAAAGGATGGAGTGCCCACTCTAGGTCAGGGATGAGTTGCTGCCCTAAGTTTAAGTATCTCTGGGTCTTGTTCACGAGTAAATGAGGAGCGGGAGAATTTCAGCTGGATCAGTTCAGTGTCTGCACTGCACTGATCTGTCCTGGTGAAGTGAGTGCTGAGCATAAAAACACAGCTTTCAATATACTGACTGATCTACGTCCCTACCCTCACCTATGGTCACGAGCTACGGGTAGTAGCTGAACGACGTGACTGCAGATACAAGCGGTGGAAATTAGCTTTGTCTGAAGGGTGGTTGGCCCCTCCCTTAGAGATTGGTTGAGGACTGCAGCCATTCAGGAGGGGCTCAGAGTAGAGCTACTACTCCTACACATCAAAAGGAGCCAGGTCAGGTGGTTCAGTCATCTGACTAGGATGCCTCCTGGACACCTCCTGAGTGAGGTGTTCTGGGCATGTCCTACTGGGAGGAGGCCCCAGGGCAGACCCAGGACATACTGAAGAGATTATATCTCTCTGGGGACGCCTTGGGGTCACCCAGATAAACTGGAGGAGGTGGCTGTGTTGGATCGTGATTTGTTCCTTTATGGCCGAAATGAAGTAGATTCAATCCTGTATAAGACTCAATTAAAACTAAAGTTTCCAAAAGAAAAATCACAGGGATGAGCAGGCTCCAATGCAGGCTGTTTATTAGACATATTGGTTACACAAAACACAGACAGTAACAGAATATAAGACAAGAATACTCACACACACACAAACAGGAGAGGAGAAAGAAGAAGAGAAAAGGGAAGAGAGAAACCGAGAAAGATGCAGAGACAGGAAGAGAAGAAGAAGAGCAGAACAAGAGAGAGAGACAAAGAGGGGGCGCATCAATTTATAATCTGAAGATGGTAACTGCCCACTCTCCTTTCATCCCTCTCAATTTTCATAAATTGTCGCCCCCTCCCAGAAATTTGAACCCCAGCCAATCACATTTTGGGGCTCTGCTAACTTTCTTCCCAGGAAAGAAACACACGTCCCCAGAGTACCCAGTAGTTTACAACAGCTCTGGCAGATGTCATTATGGTGGATCTTCTTCCCACTTAACTAAAATTTATACCCACACTAATTCATATTACACAAACACAGGTGGGTCTGCAGAGCTCAACTTTTGGGAGGCCCACTGTCATAAAGTTACCTAAAATACACCACGAGGTGGCAATGTCATGTGAACCAAAGATGTACCTGAATCCCACCAAGGCCTTAAATATAAATGAGAAATATCAAAGTAAAAAAAATAATTCCCAACAACTGAGGAGAGGGAAGTCTAGAGTTCTCTGCTTAGACTGCTGCCCCAGAAGAAGATGGATGGAAGTTTATTAACTTATTCCATGAAAACTCTTATTTGCTTACAGATGTGTACATAATTTGCATTTTTAATTTTTTTAAACTCTCTCACTTCTTTGGCCTGCAAGGGGCTGACCTTCCCCTGCAGACCCATCTTCACCCCAACTCTCCTAAAAAGAGACAGAAAATAAAGAAAACATGTCAGCTGTAATCCATGGATGAAAACTTAGGAAAATTAGAAAGGTGATACAACAGGACACACAATATCCCACAGAAATGATGGAAAGTGGTCTCCAGCTTCAAATAGTTGGGCGTAAACCTCAGTAACAACCTCACCTGGGGCAACAAGACTTCCAGTCTGGTCAGGAAGGCACACCAACTTCTCTACTTCCCCAAGAAGCTGAGGCGTGCTGGACTTGGAAGTTCAGTCCTCTCCTCATTCTACAGATGTGTGGTGGAGAGCGTCCTGTACTCCTGCATCACTGTGTGGCATTGAAGCTGCTCTGCAGCAAAGAGGAAAGCTCTGCAGAGAGTGGTGAAGTCTGCACTGTTGGACTGTTGGAGTCAGCTTCTCCACCACCACAGACATTTACACCTCCAGATGCAGGAAAAGGGCCACCAGCATTACAAAGGGCCCCACACACCCAGCACACACACTTGTTGTTGTTTAAGCTGAATGAAGAGAGTCTGTAAATAAAAGGGCTCCAGGTATGATCGCCCCACTGCCTCTGACAGGCCATTCTGGGTATTACACCACTATAACAAGTCCATAATAACAGAAAAAACTCACACAGTCCAAAATATTTGTCAGATAAAACTGACATAAAGAAAGTGTTTTTATTCATAAATACATAAACCACATGAAACAAAAATATCATCACATTACTCTGGTTCTAAAAACACGTTTTCCCTCCTCTGATACACACACCTTCATTTTATACTCATGGCCACCTTTTACTGTCACAGAGGGGTTGATTCTTTCTCTGGATGAATGAAACTGTTGTGAAGAGCTACAAACAACAGACGGGGATTATTTAGCTTCTGCAACACGCTGTGGTAAATGACAACCTCTGAAGTCAAAGTCTTTAACCTTCATCATCACAGCTCTGGGAAATATTTAACACCCAGCCAACCAGATGAATCATTTGGACTATGACTAAATTGCGCCCTCTGTTGGTTACCAGCTCTAAACACAGACCAGTGATTATATTTGAGAGGTGTGTTTTTTATCAGTGGAGACAAAAATTGTGGTGATTGCAGAAATATTTACGGTTGATATGAACTCACTGCTGAAATTTTCATGTGTGCAGCTCTTCTTACACTGTGTGTGTGTGTGTGTGTGTGTGTGTGTGTGTGTGTGTGTGTGTGTGTGTGTGTGTGTGTGTGTGTGTGTGTGTGTGTGTGTTGCTTTTGGAGTTTTCTTTCTGCTCTTTTTGTAACACTTGTTTTTGGCATCATGTGTGAGAACACAAAACAACTCAACAACAACCTCTGAGCTGTTTAAGTAACAATGAGTGCCTTTAAATGAACGCTCTCTTTCAGTGGATTTATGCACAACACTGAACTGCTGTAAATGTGCTCACTCTGACACACAACAACAACAACACAACACAACATTTATAGAACACTTTTCTTAACAAAGTTACAAAGTGTTTCCAAGAAAGAAATTTATGATATGACAAAATTAAAGAAATAGTTAAATGGATTAGTTCTTATATAACACTTTTCTACTCTGAGCACTCAAAGCGTTTATACAACACGTTTACAACAACATGTATACAACCCATATTCAAACAATGAATATGAGTAACTAAGCTGTAAATGTCTAACATTCACACACATTCATACTCCAATGCTTGCATCAGAGAGCAACTTGGGGTTCACCATAAAAACAGATCTACAGCACATTAAAGTTCATTAATATTATGACTAATAAGAAATGAGTGAAACACACTGAGGGATTCTTTCTGAAGGAAATATAAACTCAGGCTATCAGGATCATTGCTTTGAATGAAAAATCTGCTCCTTTTCACTCAAAGTGACGTCAAGTTTTTAAGTTCCTTTAAAGAGAAAAAGATAAAAACAGCTAAAGAGCTGCTGTTAAGATTTTAGAGCTGTGGCTGAATTTGGATTCACATTATAGTAGTCAGAGCTCTCCTCTGGGTCACCACGTTGTCCTGTTGAGGTGATCAAATGAAAGCATTTAAAAACAAACACCCTCTGTTTGCATTTATTATCAGTCAGAATAATTAACAATGTAGATTTTACATTTCAAATCTCAGAGTTTGTGCACTCACTCGTCTTGTTAATGACTTTGAGCTGAATCACAGATATAATATATAAACTAATCATCTTATTGACTTTAATGTTAAACACAGTTATTGTATAATCATCCAGCTTCCACAAACTCTGTATTAATGAAAGTGTGTACTTTACCATTTTCAGTGTTTTCAGAGCCTCTGATTGTCTCATAGACACAACGATCACCTACAGGTCAGAGAAAATCAGTCACCTCATGTCTGTGATACTAATTTAAACACAGTTTCAAACAAGTATTCTTGTTTCCTTCAACAGAGTTCAAACTGCAGCAGATGTAATAATTACAGTCTGGATGCAAAGAGCATCAGAATATTTTAAAGTAGATGAAAAACTAACCATGAAGAAGAGAGGAGTACACTTGCTGCTGATGTTCATCCTGATTCACCGTCTGCTCATTAGCAGGACCTTTATTAAAAATGGAAAGAAGACATTTGCTTTCACACGATTGTGTGTTTTATTCTGCTGTAACTCATTTCCACTTCAGGACCTTATGATCCATCTGTGAGTTTAATGAAGTCCCACCTTTGGACCGTCTGCAGCAACACAACAAGAGCAGGAGGAAAATAATGATGAATCCAAAAGTCTCTGGAGCTTGAAAAAGGCGACTGGACTTCTTTTTGTTTCTTGAAGACGTTTCACCTCTCATCCGAAAGGCTTCTTCAGTTCTCAACCAAATGGTGGAGAGACCCAGGTATTTAAACCCCTGTGGGCGTAGTCCCCTGGAGGTGGTTATGACCCTCTATTGATCATGTGCTTGAACACATGTGCCCAGGTGTGAAGGGGGCGTGGGTCATATTCAATCAGTGGTTTCAGATGAAACCAACTTAGGACTCCGCTCCATTGTTTCCTGTGGCCTATTGAGGTCACTGGAACAAAGGTGTGAATGGGGGTTGAGACGTCTGGGAAGGGAGCTCAGGACAGCACTGTAAGCGGGGGAAAGTTGGTGACGTAATCCACCTCCTCTGTTCAATGATGGTTGTTCACAGTGGACATAGATGGCTTCTTTCACTCCTCTTTCAAACCATCTGTTTTCCCTGTCCAAAATGTGGACATTGGCATCCTCAAAAGAGTGCCCTTTTTCCTTCAGATGCAGATGTACTGCTGAATCTTGTCCTGTCGAAGTGGCTCTTCTATGTTGTGCCATTCGTTTGTGAAGAGGCTGTTTGGTTTCACCAAAGTAGAGGTCCGAGCACTCTTCACTGCACTGAACAGCATACACTACATCGCTGATCTTGTGTTTGGCGGGTTTGTCCTTGGGATGAACCAGTTTTTGTCTTAGGGTGTGACTTGGTTTGAAGTATACTGAGATGTCATGCTTGGAGAAAATTCTTCTGAGTTTCTCTGACAAGCCTGACACATATGGGATGACAATGTTGTTCCTCTTGTCCTTCCCATTCTCTGTAGTTTGTGTTTGGCCTTCATTCCTGTGCATCTTAGCTGATTTGATGAAGGCCCAGTTGGGGTAACCGCATGTTTTGAGGGCTTTCTTAATGTGTGTGTGTTCCTTATGCTTCCCTTCTGCCTTAGAGGGAACACTTTCCGCACGGTGTTGTAGGGTCCTGATCACCCCAAGTTTGTGTTCCAGAGGGTGGTGGGAGTCAAAGAGGAGATACTGGTCTGTGTGTGTGGGCTTCCGGTAAACTTCAATGTTGAGGCTTCCATCTTCCTCGATAAGCACCGCACAGTCCAGGAATGGTAACTTGTTATCTCTGGTGTCCTCCCTGGTAAAACGTATGTATTTATCCACTGAGTTAATGTGACGAGTGAAGGCTTCTACTTCTTGGGTTTTGATTTTGACCCAGGTGTCATCTACATATCTGTACCAGTGGCTAGGTGCCATCCCTTTGAAAGAACCAAGAGCTTTACTTTCCACTTCCTCCATGTAAAGGTTGGCTACAATGGGAGACACTGGGGAGCCCATGGCACATCCATGCTTCTGTCTGTAGAATCCATCATTGTATTTAAAATATGTTGTGGTAAGGCAGAGATCTAAAAGTGCACAAATCTGATCTGGGGTGAAGCTGGTTCTGTTCAGTAAGGAATTGTCTTCCTGTAGTCGTCTTCTGACGGTCTCCACTGCCTCAGTTGTAGGTATGCAAGTGAAAAGTGAAACCACATCAAAGGACACCATGGTTTCATCTGGATCCAGTACAAGATTCTGGACCTTGTTAGTAAAATCTGTAGAGTTTTCAATGTGGTGGGGTGTGATGCCAACAAGCGGTGATAAGATGGTGGCGAGGTGTTTGGAAATGTTGTAGGTGACCGAGTTTATACTGCTGATAATGGGTCGAAGTGGGACTCCTTCTTTGTGGATCTTTGGGAGTCCATAAATGCATGGAGTGGCTTCTCCAGGGTACAGGCGGTAGTAAGTGGGGCGGTCAATGGCTTTTTCCTTTTCAAGTTGTTGCAGGCAGCAAACAACTTTTTTCTTGTAGTTGCTTGTGGGATCACGTCTCAAGACCTCATAAGTATTGTTGTCACTGAGGAGTGTAGTAATTTTGTTGTGGTAATCCGATGAATTCAGCACAACCGTGCACCTCCCCTTGTCGGCTGGCAGTATGGTGATGTTTTGATCCTTGCTTAGGGCTGTGATGGCCTTCTTCTCCTGAATGGTGAGGTTGGATGGAGGAAGTCTTGCACTGGCGAGAGTGGCTGAAACTTTCATCCTGATCTGTTCTGCTACAGGATGAGAAAGTTTGTTATTTCTTATAGCGGTTTCTGTTGCTGTGATGAGGTCTACTATAGGAAGCTGTTGTGGGGCTATGGCAAAGTTGAGTCCTTTGGCTAGCACATTTTCTTCTGGTTTGGTGAGGACCCTGTCTGATAGGTTCTTCACCCACTTTCCTTGGTTTCCATTGCTTATCGTGTCGTCCTGTTTGTTAACAGATGAATGGTATGCCTTGGTTTGCAGAGTTTGAAATTTACGTAGTTGTCTTTCCTTGCCTTTGATGTGTTGTGCGAGCTGGGCTTTGTCCACAAATGTAGAAACTTCTTCTGCGATGGTGTGAGGTAAGAGTGATGAGAGTTTCTGCTGAGTCTGGTGGACCAAGGCATACCATTCATCTGTTAACAAACAGGACGACACGATAAGCAATGGAAACCAAGGAAAGTGGGTGAAGAACCTATCAGACAGGGTCCTCACCAAACCAGAAGAAAATGTGCTAGCCAAAGGACTCAACTTTGCCATAGCCCCACAACAGCTTCCTATAGTAGACCTCATCACAGCAACAGAAACCGCTATAAGAAATAACAAACTTTCTCATCCTGTAGCAGAACAGATCAGGATGAAAGTTTCAGCCACTCTCGCCAGTGCAAGACTTCCTCCATCCAACCTCACCATTCAGGAGAAGAAGGCCATCACAGCCCTAAGCAAGGATCAAAACATCACCATACTGCCAGCCGACAAGGGGAGGTGCACGGTTGTGCTGAATTCATCGGATTACCACAACAAAATTACTACACTCCTCAGTGACAACAATACTTATGAGGTCTTGAGACGTGATCCCACAAGCAACTACAAGAAAAAAGTTGTTTGCTGCCTGCAACAACTTGAAAAGGAAAAAGCCATTGACCGCCCCACTTACTACCGCCTGTACCCTGGAGAAGCCACTCCATGCATTTATGGACTCCCAAAGATCCACAAAGAAGGAGTCCCACTTCGACCCATTATCAGCAGTATAAACTCGGTCACCTACAACATTTCCAAACACCTCGCCACCATCTTATCACCGCTTGTTGGCATCACACCCCACCACATTGAAAACTCTACAGATTTTACTAACAAGGTCCAGAATCTTGTACTGGATCCAGATGAAACCATGGTGTCCTTTGATGTGGTTTCACTTTTCACTTGCATACCTACAACTGAGGCAGTGGAGACCGTCAGAAGACGACTACAGGAAGACGATTCCTTACTGAACAGAACCAGCTTCACCCCAGATCAGATTTGTGCACTTTTAGATCTCTGCCTTACCACAACATATTTTAAATACAATGATGGATTCTACAGACAGAAGCATGGATGTGCCATGGGCTCCCCAGTGTCTCCCATTGTAGCCAACCTTTACATGGAGGAAGTGGAAAGTAAAGCTCTTGGTTCTTTCAAAGGGATGGCACCTAGCCACTGGTACAGATATGTAGATGACACCTGGGTCAAAATCAAAACCCAAGAAGTAGAAGCCTTCACTCGTCACATTAACTCAGTGGATAAATACATACGTTTTACCAGGGAGGACACCAGAGATAACAAGTTACCATTCCTGGACTGTGCGGTGCTTATCGAGGAAGATGGAAGCCTCAACATTGAAGTTTACCGGAAGCCCACACACACAGACCAGTATCTCCTCTTTGACTCCCACCACCCTCTGGAACACAAACTTGGGGTGATCAGGACCCTACAACACCGTGCGGAAAGTGTTCCCTCTAAGGCAGAAGGGAAGCATAAGGAACACACACACATTAAGAAAGCCCTCAAAACATGCGGTTACCCCAACTGGGCCTTCATCAAATCAGCTAAGATGCACAGGAATGAAGGCCAAACACAAACTACAGAGAATGGGAAGGACAAGAGGAACAACATTGTCATCCCATATGTGTCAGGCTTGTCAGAGAAACTCAGAAGAATTTTCTCCAAGCATGACATCTCAGTATACTTCAAACCAAGTCACACCCTAAGACAAAAACTGGTTCATCCCAAGGACAAACCCGCCAAACACAAGATCAGCGATGTAGTGTATGCTGTTCAGTGCAGTGAAGAGTGCTCGGACCTCTACATTGGTGAAACCAAACAGCCTCTTCACAAACGAATGGCACAACATAGAAGAGCCACTTCGACAGGACAAGATTCAGCAGTACATCTGCATCTGAAGGAAAAAGGGCACTCTTTTGAGGATGCCAATGTCCACATTTTGGACAGGGAAAACAGATGGTTTGAAAGAGGAGTGAAAGAAGCCATCTATGTCCACTGTGAACAACCATCATTGAACAGAGGAGGTGGATTACGTCACCAACTTTCCCCCGCTTACAGTGCTGTCCTGAGCTCCCTTCCCAGACGTCTCAACCCCCATTCACACCTTTGTTCCAGTGACCTCAATAGGCCACAGGAAACAATGGAGCGGAGTCCTAAGTTGGTTTCAACTGAAACCACTGATTGAATATGACCCACGCCCCCTTCACACCTGGGCACATGTGTTCAAGCACATGATCAATAGAGGGTCATAACCACCTCCAGGGGACTACGCCCACAGGGGTTTAAATACCTGGGTCTCTCCACCATTTGGTTGAGAACTGAAGAAGCCTTTCGGATGAGAGGTGAAACGTCTTCAAGAAACAAAAAGAAGTCCAGTCGCCTTTTTCAAGCTCCAGAGACTACTATGACCTGGATAACTGAGAATCTACACAGACACGATGAATCCAAAAGTTAGTCGAACAATCATCAGAACAGGAAATGAAGAGCTCTCAGCTGCTGTAAATAAGAAATGTTCAGTATTAATAAACATAAACTGAACTGAATTTACAAAGTGCTTTAATTTAAAAAAAAAAAAAAACTTTGAATATTAAATCCTTAATCTGGAAAAACAAGCACACGGTTGCAGTACATCACAAAATAAATGAGGTACATGAATAAGAATAATCAATCTACAATAAATCAAAGTAAAACCTGCTTTGATCCTGCTCACCTTTAACTAACATCCAGCTCTGTGGTGACTCTCTTCCTGAGTATTCACACTTGTAGAAACCTTCATCAGACTTTGACACTGCAGAGATCTTCAGCTCCTCTCGGGTATCACTTTGAATAAGTTTGTCATTGTGATAGAAAAACACATTGGAAAGTATTTTTTGTGTCCTTAAACTGCAGCTCAGACTAACAGAAGCTCCTTCAGTCACAGGATGAACAGGACTCACCAGGATAGGAGCATCAGGATCATCTGTGACACAATCAAACACAGTTGTTTCAGTCAGATCAGCTGGTGCAGACTTTTAGAAAAAGCTGACACACAATAATAAGAACAGATTGAACAAATGTTTTTCATCATGAAGATCTAATATCTGATCTTGAATATTTAAAAACTTCTGTATGTGTGATAAAGTCTTTGACTTCCTCTTAAGGTCTGGGTTATTGTTGCTGCAACAAGACTGAAGCACAACAAATGCTCCATTCATTCAGTCACAGTAGTGCTATACAGCCTCCTCAGTAAATGTGCTGCACAGTTCAGATTTACAATGTGACTGTGAAGATGATGAGTTGCAGCAACAGGTGAGAAGTTAAAGTACTGAGTTAATGAGGATATAACATTATGACCACTGACAGGTGAAGTGAATAACACTGATTATCTCTTCATCTGTTAGTGGGTGGGACGTATTAGGCAGCAACTGAAAATGGGTCAGAGCATCTCTGAAACTGCAGGTCTTGTCGGCTGTTCTTGATCTGCAGTATCTGTCAAAAGTGATGAACCAACAGGGTCATTGATGCATGTGGGGAGTGAAGGCTGGCCCGTGTGATCTGATGCTGAATAAGTTCATGCTGGTTCTGATAGAAAGGAGTCAGAATACACAGTTTGCTGTGTTTGGGACTGCAAAGCTGCAAACCAGTCAGAGTGACCATGCTGACCACAGAGCGATGGAAGAAGGTGGCGCGTGGTCAGGTGTGCATGTGTGTCACTTACGTGGGAACACCTGACACCAGGATGCACTATGGGACTAAATTAGATTATTATATTCATTTTTATATGAGGCTGCTGTAGCAGTGAGGTGTGGTTTGAGCACAGCTGCAGGAGGAGAGGTGGGGCAGAGTAGTTCATGGAGCTGTGCACAGTGCAGGTAAAATAAAGAAAGTTTGCTGCTCTGAACTCCCTGACTGGCTCTGCACTGACGAGAACTCACATACAGCAGAACCTTTGATACAACTGCACCTTTTTACATGATACACTCTGATGACACATCTTGAGCTTCTTAGCAGTTTATTGCAAAATAAACATTTATAAACTGCTTTATAAATGTCAAGTGAAATGAGACCAACAACCAAGAATATTATGCTGCTTTGGTGAGACGCATAAAATTAAACTAATTGTCATTTGTGTTTGTTTTGCCACTTCACACACAGCAAAGCTCATGTTTCTAAATCACTGAAATACAAGAAGAAAATGTATAATAACATACCCTGTACAGTGATGTTGACTGCACTGCTGAACTCTCCTGATCCAGACTCACACCAGTACACTGCAGTATCTGACTGTGATGTGTTGATGTTACATGTGGATCCAGTCATTGTCCTACAGTCAGAGTTCAGTCGGCCGTCCTCAGTGAACTTCTTCACTCTCCACTCAGCAGAGTTTCCCTCACAGGTCAGTGAGACAGAGTCAGAGGTGAAGTGTTGCACTCTGTCAGGACTCACTGTGAGAGACGCTGCTGAATGAACATCTGGAAACATGCAGGGAGGAGACAAAGCTCACAGATGTTAGGATTAAAATATCACATATCATTTGTTTGAAGCTTTTTCTGCTCATATTTCAATCAGTGTTAATTTTGTCAAACGATCATTTTTAACTTGAAAACTCAATCAGTCTTTACACATTACAGACTCAACAGTCCAGAATTTAAAGGGAAAAAACAGAGAGATAATTTTCCTACAGAGAGACAGCTGCACTGATGTCTCCTCAGTGTTGGTATTAAATCTCATACTTGTTAAACCCAAAATAATTGCAAATAAATTCATAAAGTAGATTTGTTAATACAGCTTTAAATGCAGTGACTCCTGCAGCTGCAAACATTTCACTGCACTGAACCATCTGGGTCTCCTCAGTAATAATCTCATGGCTTCATTAGAAGCTGCTTGAAGTTTCTGTAAACTTGCTTTTGTATAGTTTGTCCACAGTGTGCAGAATACAGAGGTGTACAGCAGCTCTGCACACAGAAATCTTCACTCTGTAAATGTCATGTGATCTGTAATAAGACATCCAAGATATGTGACCTGATTACTGACAGTGAGATTATTATCAGACACACTGACCTGCAGACCAGACAAACTTTGGTTCACTGTGATCAGTGTGATACTCTGGGTCTCCTCTTCCAGCTCTACACACATATCCTGCTGTGTGTGTCTGTCCATCAATGATGTAGGAGTCCTGTGCAGTCCCACTGCCATCAGGTAGCAGCTCATAACTGTAGGATTTCTCTGATAGATCAGGAACAGCTTTATACCAGTAGAAGCTCCATCCTGCAGACGGATGTTCAACCTCACAGTTCAGAGTTACTGAGGCTCCAGGACTCAGCCATGATGGAGACACAGTGAGGACAGGACGGGGTTCATCTGTTCAATAAAGATTTTCTCTCAATGTTCAGGGTTTAAAATGTGTGTTTAACACATAATTGTGGATTAAAAAGACAATTCATAATTTATGGGACTACAGTTCAGTTCATGTTGTAAATTAGATTAGAAATGGACACCACAGTAATTCTTTCTGATTTATGTGTCAGAGATTCAGTGATGATCTCACTGTACTCTACATGTACCATCCCAGGACCTTACTTAGAGGTGTCACTAGGTGGCGCATTACACACACACACACACACACACACACACACACACACACACACACACACACACACACACCCCCGGGGGGGTAAATGCTGCAGGAACTGGATTTAGGAACACACCCATCCCATGGCCAGGGGGCAACAATCCCAAGTATTATGAACTTTAAGAGTGAGACTATGTAAACATCTAAAATATCTCAAATCTCAACATGTAACAATGTTTATATTCTCAGGTTAAAGGAGCTTTGACTCTATTTACTGTCAGAAACTGTCAGTGTGACTGAATCACTCCACTCTGTTGTTTTATGCACATGAATGGCAAAAAGGTTCAAATACCATCAGCTATAACGTCTTCATCTTATTCATTAAACAATAATTTGACTGTATGTTAAGTTAAACTCACCAGTGTTCCCAATCCTGACTGACTGACTGTCCTCTGTGTAGTAAACTGGGTCTCCTCTTCCTCCTCTGCACCTGTAGAGTCCTTCCTGTGAGACTCTGATTTGTCCATTTGAGAGGAAAACTGCATCTTGTGTGGTCAGAGGTTCAGAGTGTTTCTCATCTCTGTACCAGTAGTATTTCCATCCAGATGATGATGATGATGATGATGATGATGATGATGATGATGATGATGATGATGATGATGATGATGATGATGATGGGTTCACAGAGCAGGTCAGGGTCACTCTGCCCCCTACTGGAACAGCTGTGTTATCAGCTCTCAGTTCAGCCTTTGGTTTATCTGCAGTTCAGTTTAGAACAAGAACAGAACAAGTAAATGAATCAGAACAATTTAAAGAACTGGATGGAAATATGTCGATAATAAACATCATTTATTGAGCAAACACAGCTAAAATTTTGTCACAAAAGTATTTTTACTTATTTAGATAAAACAGATAATCTGGATGAAAGATCTCCAACTTACATGATACAGTCAGTTTGATGGTATCACTCCACCCTGTTAACAAATAGTCCCTTCTGCCCCTGCATCTGTATCCTCCACTGTCAGACTCAGCAGCTCTGCTGATTCTGTATTCATTGGATGTTGGAGGTGTGTTTAACTTGGCTGGACTCCATTCATACGTCCACTGAGTTCCTCCACCTCCCTGAATCTCACATCTGACAGTGACTGTCTCACCGCTGAATATCTGAGTCCAGGATGGCTGCAGGGTCACAGTGGGCTTAATGGGAACTGTTCACATAAAAATATCCAGTTAGGAGACAAATAGAAACATAAACAGTAGAATCAGTGTTCGTGTTATGGACGAGTCTCGGGGGTCCAGTCCTGCCCAATAAAGTCACTGTGGCTCCTCAGCTGAATTCTACTGATACTCTTCAACTATCAGTTATACTAATTCATACAGTTTGGTAATGAAAAGTTTAAACATCCATATCCCTGATAAGTTACTGCAGTGAGAGCTCAGCTTAATTATTCAGGTCACAGCAGTTTAGTGCTTCTGCAGCCTGACTGAGGAGGACACTGAGCAGACGGGTCTGTGCAGGTCACACTTTGGGAAGTACCCCTCACATCTGTCTGAAACTAAAACCAGGTCATTTCACTGTGCAGTAAATTATAAAAGTTTCTAGGTAGAATTTGACTTTCATGGTCTTTGACTGTTCAGTGAACAGATGGACAAACAGTGCAGCTCTTTCAGAGTTTGGAATAAAACACTAAACTCACCAGTTTCCTCCACAGTGACTTCATTGCTGTCCTCAGAGAAGAAAGCTGGATCTCCTCTCCCTCCTCTGCAGTGGTACAGACCTCCTCCTCTAATATCTCTCTTTGCTTCATTTCCTCTCATGAGCTGAGCTTCAGAAGAGACTGAATCACGTCTGAACCAGTCAAACTTCCAGCCAGCAGAGCCCTCCACAAAGCAGCTCAGTGTCACGCTGCCCCCTGCTGGTATGACCTTTGACCTTTGTGCTGTCAGTGTGGCTCTGGGTTTACCTGCTGTTGAGTTTACAGGAAAAAGTTCATTAGATTGTCTCTTGCTTCAGGAAGAACTTTGTTATAGAAATGATCACACTTTACACATTCACTCAGTCATTTAGCTTCTAGCAGCAAATAGAAAATATTTAGCTGCCTGTGACACATTAGACTCAGTGTCTTCATACTAAACTACACTACAGACTCCCTCTGATTTATTCTTCATCTATACAAAGACAAATGTTGCACATACAAATGACTTTTAGATGTTTTGTGTCCTCTGTACATTTTCCTTTAATAACACTCTAAAGTGACTCTACACTGAATGGTGTCTTTTCTTCCTGTGGGAGCTGCAGGGGGCTGGATCAGTGCTGGAAGGAGAACTGCAGCATATTTACAGCGAGCCTACTCGCCCACATCAGTGTTCATTAATGTCCATCATTATCTTTGTCATTTGGCTACGACAGTAAAATCCAATCAAATACAAAAGCAGCATTTAACACACTGTTTGAAAACAGGGAGATTCACAGCACTGTAGGTACTGTTTCTGTTATTGTTAGAGCGCTGTGACCATCAGTCATCAGTGACGTGGTTCCCACACTCAGGTTTATGTCATTCTCCATCATTTTATATTTCAGTTACAATCATGTGTACAACTGGTCCACAGAGAAAAGAGAAAACCTTGTTGCCTTTCGACCTTGTTTGGTAAAAACGCACCTATAACCACACGACCCTGTTGAGATGTGGGTTTGTATAAATAACGTGTTACCTGTGCTGTTAAATCTGAGGAAGGGCAGCTGTAGCCCGAAACATCACTCTGTTAAAGGTATTTGTGTTCCAGGAGCTTTTTAGGGTTCAAGGTAAAAGTTGTAAAAAAAATTTTATCCCACATAACTCAGAATTCACTATTTTAAGAATGAGCCCATTTTAGGAAACTTGTGAAATATGAGATGATGGAGTTTTATTTTAAAATGCAAAAGGAGCCAAAATGGCAGCTTTGGCAGTTCTTGTGTTAAAATGTTCATTTTAGTAAATCTGATTTACAAACTTAAACTATACAAATATGTAAAACACCTCAAACAAATAACATTCCTGACAGTGATTCTCTTCATTTCACATGACTGTTCATGATCAACGAGTTCCAATAACATCATTATTACAATGACAAAGAGGTCACCATGAGATATAATGTTTTTTGGTACTCATAGTAATCCTGAATTTTCAATTTATTCAACACTGTGTGTTGAATCCAAACTCACCAGTTTTCCCAATCCAGACTGACTGACTGTCCTCTGTGTAGTAAACTGGGTCTCCTCTTCCTCCTCTGCACCTGTAGAGTCCTTCCTGTGAGACTCTGATTTGTCCATTTGAGAGGAAAACTGCATCTTGTGTGGTCAGAGGTTCAGAGTGTTTCTCATCTCTGTACCAGTAGTATTTCCATCCAGATGATGATGATGATGATGATGATGATGATGATGATGATGATGATGATGATGATGAGGATGATGATGATGAGGATGATGATGATGATAGGCTCACTGAGCAGGTCAGGGTCACACTGCCCCCTACTGGAACAGCTGTGTTATCAGCTCTCAGTTCAGCCTTTGGTTTATCTGCAGTTCAGTTTAGAACAAGAACAGAACAAGAAAATGAATCAGAACAATTTAAAGAACTGCATGAAAATAATATCACAAAACCTTGATGATGGAGACACAACACACTGTACAACTGTCACACACAGTACTCATTTTGATCAGCATTTTGAACCTTTAATATTTACTTTGCTGTATTTCAAAATAATTAAAGATATATTTCAAAAGCTGTAATTAATCTGAAGTGTGACTGAGTTTATTGATCAGTGATGAGAAGAAGAATCTAGAAGGAAGTTAAACACTTCCAAATCCTGATGAGTCAGAAACATGTGGAAATATTAACATTTCTGAATCTGACAGTATGTAAATAATTAAACACAAGAACACACTTGCAGTACATCAGACAGTACACAAGGAACATGAATATGAATAATCCATCTACAATCAATCAAAGTAAAAACTGTTTTGATCCTGCTCACCTTTAACTAACATCCAGCTCTGTGGTGACTCTCTTCCTGAGTATTCACACTTGTAGAAACCTTCATCAGACTTTGACACTGCAGAGATCTTCAGCTCCTCTCGGGTATCATTTTGAATAAGTTTGTCATTGTGGTAGAAAAACACATTGGAAAGTATTTTTTGTGTCCTTAAACTGCAGCTCAGACTAACAGAAGCTCCTTCAGTCACAGGATGAACAGGACTCACCAGGATAGGAGCATCAGGATCATCTGTGACACAATCAAACACAATTGTTTCAGTCACATCAGCTGGTGCAGACTTTTAGAAAAAGCTGACACACAATAATAAGAACAGATTGAACAAATGCTTTTCATCATGAAGATCAAATATCTGATCTTGAATATTAAAAAATTCTGTATGTGTCAAACAAACAACTTTTTACTAAATAATTTGTATAGAACTTAATTTGAATTATGATCTGTGACATGAAAAAACAACTTCAGATCACACTGAACACAAAAACTTCTCTAAACCAAACTCTCATCATAATGAGGAAAAATATGTGACTGAGTTCTTTTTGGAAATGATGATGATGATGTCTGTATCCACGAGCTCTTTCTTTCAGTCACTACCTAAAGTTTGTGACCATAGGTCAGGGTGGGGACATAGATTGACTGGTAAATCAACAGTTTTGCTTTTATGCTCAGCTCTCGTCACGACGATGCTGCGTTTGTTCAGGGACTGAATGACCTGCAACAACGGGACAGACATCACATACTCTCACAGCACCCCCTACTGGATGTTGAATGCCTTGTCCAAGTCCACAAAGCACATGTAGACATGTTTGGGTCGGCACACTTAATCCTTGAGAGGATACAGATCTGGTCCAGCGTTCCATGAACAGGGAGTTGGAAAGGAGAGTTTGTCTTATGGGAAGCTGAGGAGTTTGATCCTCCTATAGTTGGAGCACAGCCTCCCACTACTTTAAGATGGGAACCACCACCCCAGTCTGCCAATCCAGAAGCTTCACCCCAGATCTCCATGTGAGGTTGCAGAGGCATGTCAGGGTGAATTTCATCTGCCACCACGGAGCTGTTCAGCTACCTCAGTGGCCTCACCCCCAGTGATGGGTGAGTCTTTGTGCTCACCTCAACACACGACCTGGACTCTGGAATGAGTCTGGAGTAGCACTGTTTTAGACATAGAAACTACATTAAAAACTACAGTAAAAGTGGCAAAAAGTCAAAGTCGCACAAATCGGATTTTCACTCTAGTCAGATGCTTCTGCAGGTCCCGATTGTTCCTAATGTTAGTTCCAGTAAAAATCATCTCCTAAGTCGGCTCATAAAAGTCAGATTCTCGCCTACCTCTGTTGAAAAATCTGGTTCCATTGTAATACATTTCCAATTAAATTCAAATCATTACTTTCATTTCTGTGCAGCAAATAAACATGAAATAACCAAACATAAAGCATAAAGCTCTGAATTTCCAGCTGAAATTTATTACATACATAAACTGTAAAATACTGCTGTGTAATTCTGATAACAGAGAAACAGATAAACTACTGACAATAATGTGAAGGACACACAGGTACACAGCGCAGGTCTGACTCCAGAGCAGTGGTAGATGTGTGTAAAATGTCACGTAGGTGGAGTCACTCAGTCTGGATCTCAAGCAGTTCTTGTTAGAGTTCAGAACAGAGAAAATCTGCATTCACAAACATGTGGAGCCAAACAAGATGAACATTTTCTTTGCAAATGTTCATCTCTGGAAACTTGATCTTATCCAGCTGCTGGTGTTGTGCCAAAAAGGGATTTCAGAAAAAAAAACAATAACCTGATTTCCAACGTTTTTGTGTGTTTTTGATGTATAATGTCTCTGATTATATTGGTTAGTAGACTGTAGTCAACAGAATTTATGAAGGCCTTATAAATAAAATAAATGAAGAAATGACCTGTTTTGTATCTTTATGACTGTGTTACTGTATCTACATTATAATCAACTGGCTCCTTTTTGGCCACATCAACTCTCTTTATAGAGCTGTGATGTTATATTTCTGCTGCACTCTTGGGCAGATCTCTCTGAAAAAATGAGTTTTAACCTGATAAAGAAAATATAAAAGTCACTTTGCTAAAATGAGATTGCAGCTTCTACCTGTGACAGGAGTGTTCTTTCTCACTCAAAATAAATTGATATTATTCATGAGAAAAATGTTTGACAGATGATTGGCCAAAAATTAATTTAGAGCAATTTTTTTTTTTTTTTTTAGGCAAATACCAATAATCACTTTTTGGTTCGCCATCGACACAAAGAGACACGAGAGAGATGCTGGTGTCGGCTGATGACAGGTGGAGCGTTAAGATGTGTGGCAGCATCTGTGTGTCTACAGTGACTCCACACAGAGTACACAGAGGGAGAGGCTGCTGCAAAGTTTGCTCAGAGACCAACAGTCTCAAATCTGTTTGTGTGACACAAAATAAACTTTTACAGTGTTTTAGGGGAGAATGTAGATGTGTAAACCTCAAATATCTGCTCAACTTATCAAGATATCATAACTGCAAAAGTGCTCCAGTGATTTCTGAGATGCTCGTTCCCGCTGGTCTAACAGCCAGTTCTCCTCACCAGCTGTCAGCTGACCGGGCGGTCGATGCTCACCATACCCGGAGAGAACGCCTGAATCATTTTCACAACTTTCTCCACTGAGTGGGAAAATTTGTTTTTCAACTCAAATAACCTCTGTGTATTTCTTTGGTATGTAATTGTAATTTTCTAGCACAAAGACGAAGTGTGTGAAGATGAGAAAACAACTTAACTGTAAGCTGTGTCCAAGGCCATGACGCACTTGTTATCATGCAGGTGCTACATGGTGGTGAGAACCTGAACTCCCCATGGCTAGCAGAACAAGATTGTATCAACACAATAGTATAAAGGAATGGGTGTTATTCTGTGCTTTGGTCAATGCTGGTGCGAAGGCTGCTCCTGCTGTATTGATCCCTTTGCAAAGGTTATATTCTTACTTTCAATAAATCATCAGAAAATCAGTTTGGTTTCAGAGCACAACTTATTTTTTCCACCACAAGTGGAAGTTAAGCACAGATATAATTCAGTCAGATCGTCTCTAACGGTTGATGTTTGGCTTATTTCAGTGTTTCATTTGTTCCTCAGCAAATCGGTTTGGCTGAGATTAAAGGTAAGCTTCATAGCTGGATAGTTTTATTTAACTTTAACGTCTTACTGTCAGGAAGTGAATCATTCGCTCATTGTTATTCCTTGATGTTCGGTACAACAGTACAGCTGCTGCAGTTCCTCAAGGATTAAATAAACCAAAGAAAATAATGAGCAGAAGTTCAGGCTCCATTTTAACACCTTCAGCTGTGCTTCACACTGTCACAGTTGCCAGGCGACAGGAGCTATGCTGAGGTAAGGGCTGGTGATGCAGATATGACAGATAGACCATCCCATTTCACTGCCCCTCACTTCCTGCCTTCCTGGTCTACGTAGGCTGCAGCTTTAGAAGGATGCAGCTCTGAATCGAGACACGCCCAGAGTACCAAAAATAAAGCAGGAAGACAGAAAAATACCCACAACAGAGACTAAGACTTGACAACAGGAAACAGGGAACACAGGGGAGGTGAAATAAACCGAAAACTCAAGAACTGAAATATAACCTACGAGGAAGCTCGAAAGATAAACTAAAGTACAAACTCAGAGAAGCATAAACTTTACAAAAACATGTGTCAGAGACCGAGGAGCATGACAGAAAGTTGCTGCTCTGAACGATGTATAAAATCTGCATTTGTTGTTACACTCAAGAAGTTTTGGTAAATCAATTTAAAAGACTGAGTGAAATGAGATGAACAACCAAGAGTGTTATCCTGCTTTGGTGAGATGACTAAAATTGTCTGAAATATTCATTTTTGTCTCAGAATAACTTCACATACAGCAAAGCTGGGACTAATGCTCATGTTTCTAAATCATTCAAATGTAAGAAGAAAATGTATAATAACATACCCTGTACAGTGATGTTGACTGCACTGCTGAACTCTCCTGATCCAGACTCACACCAGTACACTGCAGTACCTGACTTTGTCAAGAAACCGATGTAACATGTGGATCCAGTCATTGTCCTACAGTCAGAGTTCAGTCGGCCGTCCTCAGTGAACTTCTTCACTCTCCACTCAGCAGAGTTTCCCTCACAGGTCAGTGAGACAGAGTCAGAGGTGAAGTGTTGCACTCTGTCAGGACTCACTGTGAGAGACGCTGCTGAATGAACATCTGGAAACATGCAGGGAGGAGACAAAGCTCAGAGATGTTAGGATTAAAATATCACAGTGAAAATGTTCATTTGCTTCCTGAAGATCAGAGTTAATATTTCAACAAATTGTAATTTCCTGCTTGAAAACAAAATACCCTTTAACTACGTTTGAACTGTTTAACACATTTTGGATAAACAATAATATAATTTGTTATTTGTGAAATGAGAATAAATCTTCTTTCTACTTTTGTCAGAGCTGTTAACCTGCCTGCTGACTCCTTATTAACTGTAACCACTAAACAAAGTGTTTCATTGATGCAAATCCAGTTTGTCCAGTAAGTAAAAATAATGACTACAAACAGTCTCCAAAATAAAAGTACTCATTGCAATGACAAAATTATTAGAATATCATATTTTTCTTTTTTATTTTATCATATGAAAAATATATAAAAAGAAATAAAAAATTCAGTTTGATCTCAGAGAGAAAAGAAAAATGTGTGCAGACATTTTATCATCGTGAAAATTATATTTTAATGAGCTGAATCTGAAAAACTGATGGATAAAAATGTTGACATAACATCAGCTTATTGAAAGGATGGAAACAAACTGACCTGCAGACCAGACAATCTTTGGTTCACTGTGATCAGTGTGATACTCTGGGTCTCCTCTTCCAGCTCTACACACATATCCTGCTGTGTGTGTCTGTCCATCAATGATGTAGGAGTCCTGTGCAGTCCCACTGCCATCAGGTAGCAGCTCATAACTGTAGGATTTCTCTGATAGATCAGGAACAGCTTTATACCAGTAGAAGCTCCATCCTGCAGACGGATGTTCAACCTCACAGTTCAGAGTTACTGAGGCTCCAGGACTCAGCCATGATGGAGACACAGTGAGGACAGGACGGGGTTCTAGTGGGAAAACAGTTTTCTCAGAAAGTTCCTGCCTAATGTTGTCTCCAAATACTTATCAAAACATGTAAGACTGAAATGATCTAAACATCTAAAATCTCTCTAATCTCAACATGTACTAACAAAAACACATTTTTACAGCCTGTTTATATTCTCAGGTTAAAGGAGCTTTGACTCTACTTACTGTCAGAAACTGTCAGTGTGACTGAATCACTCCACTCTGTTGTTTTATGCTGTGAACTTTTCATTCGGCCCTTACAGCGGTAGTTTCCACTGTTGATTGTTGTAGCAGGTCTAATCCTGTATTCATTTTGATTTTCAGGTTTTCTGTAGCTGCTTGTTTTCCATTCATAATCCCACTCAGTGTCTCCTCCATGGATCTCACATCTGACAGTGATCGTCTCTCCTCTGTATATCTCAGGCCAGTTTGGATGCAGAGTCACAACAGCTTTGTTTGACACTGTTAATGTTCAAGAAAGAACAACAAGAACACATGAATGACAAAAAGGTTCAAATACATTCAGATATGATGATTTTTATACATTTGATTTTTTTCTAAATGTTCCTGTTGTTTGTTCTATTTATGTGTCATGTTTATGTGGGTTTCATGTTTAATATTTATATTGTTGTGTTGTGCATTTTGTGGACATTTAATCTATTTGCCTAAACTCAAAAGCACTTTGAGTCGACTCCTGCTGTTCTATAAAATTAATTTGTGGTGATGCAAGTTGGGATGTTGAACTGTTACATTCTCCTTTATGTCAGAAGAGGTCAGCCCTGCTACGGTTATTAGGTTTTCTTGGGTTTTGATTATGACTAATAGTGCCATCTAGTGGTTGACAGCCATCAGCAGCAACTACAGTAAGTTAGGGAAATATCCATGTTGTCTGAAAGATTAAACATGAAAACAAGTCTTAAAGGCAGCATGGTGTCATGGTGGTTAGTGCTGTTGAATCACAGCTAGAAGGTCTGGGTTGGCCCGGGCCTTTCTGTGTGGAGTTTGCATGTTCTCCCCGTGTTTGTGTGGGTTCACTCCAAGTTTCCTCCCACAATCCAAAAATATGCAGTTTAGGTTAATATGTGGTTCTAAATTGCTGATAGGTGTGAATGTGAGTGTGAATGTTTGTCTGTCTCTCTGTGTTAGCTCTGCGACAGGCTGCGACCTGTACAGGGTGGACTCTGCCTCCCACCCTATGACAGCTGGGATAGGCTCCAGCCCCACTGTGACCCTGAACAGGATAAGCAGAAGAGAATGGATGATGGAAGTATTCTATCAATTATTCCACTGACCAATCGATTAATCAGATAAGAAATACTTTTTTCATATTAACAGTTCATCTGCATATTTTAACTTCTGTACTGCAGATTTTTCTCTGTGTGAAACAAACAGGGAGGATGGAGCAGCTACAAATTTCTCTTTTCTTCACTTGCTGATCAGGTGGTTGATGAAGGACCTCCAGCTGTTTCCCAGTAAAGTTTTAATGGTGGTTACAGGAAAAAGTTTCACTAGCAGATTGGATGCTGTAGAACACATCAGTCAAACTCAAGGCCCACGATAAGTTCATATGGCTGTTATTAATGGCCCACCAGTAAATAGTGCTCCCACCACTTATTGTCACGGTGAGGGGCTGTGTGCGGAGGGAGAGGACCCAAGTGCAGGACATACGCAGACGTAAACGAAAACTTGTTTATTTGCAGGGACTCGAAAAATACAAAAACTTGAAATCTCAACCAGTGCAAAACAAAACAGAAGCCTGAGAGAAACCAGAAACCAAAAACCAAAACACACAGCTAGGAGGGGAACACTGGGGAGAACAATGACAACGACGCAACAACGAACAAAGGAAGACTCAGGGCTTAAATACACACAAGGGGATTAGGGCAAGTGGAAACAACAGGGGACAACAGGTGAACCAAATAAACCTAATGACAAAGGGGAAGCAAAACTAGATACAAAACACAGGGAACACGAGACTGTCAAAATAAAACAGGAACTGACTAAACATAACAGACGCAGACCTAACACTGAAAACTTGACAAAGGGAACATACACAAAAAACAACAAGGGAAACTAAACAGCATACACAAACAATATAACTATAAGAAACACTAAGAAACATAACCTGAAAAGTACAACAAAGAAGGCTACACAAAAGAAACTCAAAACGCTGGGCCACCGGCCCAGGACCATGACACTTATACTACAAACCCCACTATGCACTGCAACAGCTGCCATGCAGGTGAAGACCTGTGCATTAACCTGTTTTTGTGGGGTTACCAATGACACATTAAACAGTGGTCAGCAGATAAAAACATTGGTCAGGACTTTTTACAGCAACATTTAAGCTAGCCTCACCAAGAAGGAGACCTGCACAGGTGAGCTGACAGTGAATCACTGCGTCACACCCTGGAAATGGAATAAGAGAGAAAACTTTCTTGTTGCAACGACTTTTGGAGGATGACTGAGTGTCAAAAAGGCAGCAAAGATGCCGCTTCTCTCATCAAGGACAGACTGACTGGACTGTAGAGGACTGAGGTAAGGTCATTTTCTCTGATGAAGACCCTTTCTGATTGTTTGGGGCATCTGGAAAAATGACTGTTTAGAGAAGAAAAGGTGAGTGCTACCATCAGGCTGGTGTCATGCTAACAGTAAAGCATCCTGAGACCACTCACAATTTAGCCTGAGAACACAGCCATGAATAAAGAACAA
Source organism: Archocentrus centrarchus (assembly GCF_007364275.1). NCBI lineage: Eukaryota > Metazoa > Chordata > Actinopteri > Cichliformes > Cichlidae > Archocentrus > Archocentrus centrarchus. Next base: position 198,234 of record NW_022060278.1, on the reverse strand, counting down.
CACAAAAACATCCTTCAACAACTTGGCAAAAGCTCAGGGAACAAAACATCAAGATGAGGTGGCCCAATTCAGCTCTTCACTGCTGTCTGTCCCTCAGTTTTATTTGAACGTTGAGGGGTTTTGTATTTTGTTTCTTCTTCATGTTTTCTTTTTTTTTTTACAGGTGCAGCAGATGATAAACATTGTGGTTTTTCTAATTGTGCTCTGTTCTACGTTTTATAAGGCCCGCGGATGATTTATATAGCTATTATTAATAGCCCACGGGTAAATAGCGCCCCCACCACTTATACTACAAATCCCATAATGCACTGTAACAGCTGTCGCGCAGGGCAGACCTGTGCGCTAACCTGTTTTCTGTGTTCCCAATGACACATTGATCGGTGATTATCGGTTAGCACTTTTTACAATAAAATTTGAGCTAGTCTGACCCCCAAAAATGACCAAATGAAAAGTAGAAAACAGGGATTTTCCGGACAGGCAAGGAAAGGAGCTGATCTTTTCTCCGCCTGCGATGTGCGGGAAAAAACGCTGCACAGCAAAGTCCTGAAGACAGAACGTGTCATAAGCACCAAAACACAGACTGTGAACTTTTTAAGAGGCAAAGGTTTAAATCACCGCAGTTTTGAAGGAAATAGCTTCAGAATTTGGTGACGTGCCTCATCATACAGGTGCAATGAGCTACCTGAGGAAATCTGTCAAGTTCATGACAAGTAAAGTAAAAGTCTGAGCAGGACTCCGGGATGAAAGGTTGGCTGTGTGAGTCGGCTTTGTCTGCACATAAGGAAGCATCTTAATACGTCCCTGCAGCTTCGTGATTACGTTGCTATCATAGCAACAGATAGATAAAAATTTTCTGTTTTAACCCTTATGCCCTCCAAGGGCATTTTTGTGTGTGCTTACAGACTCACACACTCATTCTCTCTCCTGCACATGCACATGCACGTGCGCGCGCGCACACACACACAAACACACACACACACACACACACACTTAGGGGTCCCTTGGTATACACATGGCTCCATAATATGACAGGCAAAAATACAAAAATTTCATTCATCAGCCTAAAATGGGAAAATGACTGAATCTAATGGAATACAGTCAAAATGTCAAATATCACTACTTTTCTTCAAAATGAAATGCTAACATTACAGAATGCATGATTTTATACTGCAGTGAGATCAAAAACTGTGGTTTCTATGGAAGTCAATGAGGCATTTTTGGCCATGAAGGTGTCCAGAGGGTGCAAAATTTGAAATCTGGCACTACATAAAAAAATAAGAATGCAATCAAAATAATTTTGTTCCTAGTCTTTGACATATCCAAGGCTCTAATCACCACCAATGCACGATCCATTTATTATTTGTTATATGAAAAAAATAATTTTTTTTGTGGGTTTTTTTTGCATAAAAAATAAAATGCAGTCATTGACATAATAAAACTGGCATTTAAAGGGTTAAAATCCTGAAAAAGATTGATTGTTTGCTATTTTTGAGTAGATCTGAAGTTAATTAAGTGATTTATGAAAAAAAAGTAAAAAAAAAATTGATGTATGATGATTTTATAGCAGTTTTAAGGTGCGTGTACATTTTTGCCGCAAAGGTGTCCAGAGGGTGCAAAATCAGAGGAGGGCATAAGGGTTAAGTCTGTATTTGTATGGTCCTTTTCCTCAGTTTTATTATTCATTTGCTTATTATTGCATACCTCCTAGCTTGTTATCCTCCACAAGAGTTAATATTCTAAAGTTGTTTTTATACTGTTACTGTTTTGTTTTTGAAATTTCTTTAATAAAAGATCAAAAATAACAAAAAAACAAAAAAAAAGTGATTACATTGCTGTCAGTCAGGATTTGGCCCAGAGCTTGATTGACAGCATGCAGGGAAGAAGTGCAGAGGTCTTGAAAAGGAAGGGCCAACACTGCCAATGTGTAATTTTCAATAAAAGACTTTGAACCTTATGAGACTTATGAAATGTAGCTACCAACAACAGAAATTAGTAACTCTGCAGAAACATTTAGATAAATGATAAAGTTAGAAATACTGAATAAATAAACTCAAAGTATTTGATGTAAATTACAGTGAACAGATTTCCAGTAAAAATATCCAACACAGCTGAAAGTCAGTGAAGTTTGGAGTTTCATATTAAACAGCTTCTAATTTCAACTGTTATCATCAAAACATCAAATGGGGGAATATTTCTGGAGAACTGTGTCCATTCTTTCAGTTTAGTCCCCACACTTGTCACGCTGCAGTGAAGCTGTGTATATGATACATGATATAGTTATTTTCATTTGTTACCCATGTGTGTGTGAAGACTTTCACGGCTCTTAGAGGCGCCTTCACATTCATACAGAGGTAGATAGACGCCTCAACACTTTAATGAACTGTAAGTGTGAGAATTCATAATAGGACTCATTATTAAAATCTTCAGGCAGGACTGTGACTGACTGACCTCTGGTTGCTGCACACATTATATAAACAGGAAGAAAAATATTTCTCACCTTCAGCATTTCCATAGATGAGTGTACTGAGCACTGAAATAATGAAGAAACCTCATCAGATATTAAACAACTTACAAAATTCAAATCAACATGAATCTAAACTGAAGCTTTTTAAGGTCAGTTTTCACACAGTAACAGCTCAGCATCACATTTCTGTGTTCCTGGAACATTAGTTGTTAGACAGGCTCACAGGAAAAAACCTTCACAATGAAATATTTCAAATATCAAAGTCCATTTTCAGAGCAATGAACACAATAAGTTCAACAACATTAATACAGTGTGCAGTGACTGTAGCTGGTGCAGAAAGCAGCAGCGTATCTAACTCAATGTTCCAGTTTGAACTGAGCCAAAGCACCAGCCAACATTTAGTTTCATCAATGCTGAGAATCACAAGTATGCTTGAAGTTCTCAGAGAAGCAGGTTAAAGCAGTGATACACTGTAATTCTCACAGTGGAGGGAAAATGCTGTTAATCGGTGCTGCTGAAACAAAGAGAGTCAGAAGTGGACTTACAGAATAACCCCGTCATGCAGAGTAAAATGTGCTTCATCCTCACGTCCAGCCCTGCTGCACTCTGACCCACAGCTGAGCTCAAAGTGTTTCACTGTGTGAATAATAAATGCAGAAGAAAGAGAAGCTGCACTGAGTATGGATGAGACCAGAGTTTGACTCTGACTTCTTCTTCTATCACCTCTCTGTGCTTCCTTCCTTTCACACCAACCTCAAACAGCTCCTGTAGCTTTGACCGCAGCAGTTGGTGACGTGTTCACATTTCCTGTCCACCCCAAACACACCAGTGTGTTTCTTGTGTTTTGCTGTTACTTTTCTCTAAAATGTACAAATGTGTTGTGTTGCTTCAAATCAGGTGACAGACTTTGCAGCTCATAGTTTTAGTCTTTTTTGTCGTGTCCTGTGGGTCGTGATTGTAAATTTTCTTCTTCTGCAGGTTTCTGCTGACTGAAAGTCATCTTCTCAGCCAGTGTTTTGGTAAATTGATAATTATTCATGGTGCCATCTATAAATGTCATCTCTCTAACATATTTCTCTCAGCTGTTTGTCATCACACCTCCAGGACCTCCAGGACTCTGCACTCACAGTCCTGTTCTGGACTCCATTGGAACACATTTATTTGTTCTCAGTGACCAAAGTGAGCTCCCAGTATTCATCAAGCTTCCTCTTATCTTCTTCAGCAAATTTTAGTTGTGTGGTTGATGTGATGCAATGTCCTTTACACTGTGTGAACCATCCAAGAACCCCCACCCTCAGTGATAGCTTCATTTTCTGTCTTTCTGATCAACAATCAGATTTTTCAGTCTGTGGAAATTATTTTCCACATGGAGTCAGGATGCAGACCTGTTTTGATTTCTAGTTCTCCAGTGTTTCCAGTGTGTAGTGTCTAGTCCGTGTCTCTGTTTCTTTCTTACTTCCTGTTTTATTTTGATATTCTTTTCCCTGTGTGTTGTGTTCTATTTTGCTTCCCCTGTGTCATTAGTGTTATTTTGTTCACCTGTGTTTTCCAGCTGCACCCACTTCCCTCATGCTTAGTGTGGGCAGCCCACTCCATGTGAGTCCCACAGTGCAGGGTCCAGATTTGCCCAACATTTCATGCAGTTTGGGTCTGTCTACATGACCCCTATTATGACCCAGGTCATGTTTTATTGTGTGTTGTGTTTGTTCCTCCCAGTGCTGTTCATTGTCTTCTGTGTTTTTGAGTGTGTAAGCTCACAGTGACAGATGGTCATTGGTTCCAGACTGGAGGCACCAACTTTAAATTGGGACCTACAAGATCAGCTGGAATCTGGCTACTTCCTGATTTTAACCATGCAGTGTGTGAAGTAGATAGTATACAGAATACTGTATGTATTCTGTAAGTATACAGAATACATCAGAAAAACTGTGGTGTGTATTTACAATATGACTGAATTATCTCTAAAAGATTACGAGATGCATTCATTATTTTCAATTATAGTTTGTAATTGTTTATTTAAAATAACAAAATAATAATAATTTAGTAAACTGGTTGTAGAAGCTCAAAAACAGAGGCCAGATAACAGAATTTATGTGTAACCAGTTTTATATCTCTTTATAATAAAGAGGTTTGATAGGAAGAAGCTAATGAGTTTGTAGAAGTGGGGTTTTTTTTAGTTGAATAAGTATAAATGGCTAATTTGGTAATTTAAGCACAGTTTATGTGAGCAGACGTTATTTAATAAAGTGACTGGATTCCATGAAGACCTTAATGGTATTTTTCATGTCTGCAGCAGTGTGAGAACAACAAGCTGAGCTCTCTGTGCTGTCAGCTATCAGGGCTGAAACATGTTACCTGGAAGGCAGCACACATTTAGCTTCAGTTGTTCTTCCTCATTTTAGTTCTGCAGGCTGATGAAGAAACAATGAGGTCATTGTTGTTATTTTTAAAGTGCAGAGATGGTACAGATAAGCCTGCAGCTAAGTGGTCACCACAGTTACACCACACAGAAATATTCACACAGTATTTTCCATTACACATGCATCTTTTTTTTAAAGCGACCCTTCTTGTCATGGTGTTTGAGCTGAAGACAAGTATGTGAGTCGATTCATCAGCAGGTCGAAATAAGAAAAATAACTTGCTGGATTTTAAATGATGTACAATGATGTACTTTGATGATCTCTTTACACAAATGTAACACAACAGAACAACATTTTTACATGATGTTGACAATCCTCACAGCTCAAATGGATCAATATTGATGTTTTATTCAAGCCTGCATTGTTCATAATGGCCAGAAGGGGCTGACTCCTCTAGTTGAAGCCTGATTGTATTGAGGTGTTGCAGACATGTGACCACTAACAACATGATATTAACCCTATAACGCAGAAAGTCTCAACTGTGACACAACGTACTTAAAAATTGCTGCTGTTCAAGGACTTCCAGCGGCAATTACCATGATGATCCCATATTGTGTGTGAAGTGCATTTTCTCAGCTTTCAGAAACTGTTTGTATTTTTCTGATAGGTCAAACGGTCACAGAATTACTGTAATTCAAAGTTCCTTTGGTCAGCTGGCTAAGTGATGATACACTCAGCCTTAAACAGCTGTTCACTGCAGGTAAGGGCATGTAACGGGTGCTTCAGTGGCGATTGGCGGCGTTATAGTGTTAACTTGTCCTCCATTTTGGGTGTGTGGCATTCATGGTGACAATGTAGGATCAAGGAGACTGTGTATCTGTGGCTAGAGACTGGTCTGCAACCATCTGGCAACCACTGGTCATGAGGAAAAGAGTGATTGATGGAGGTTGCTGGGAAAATGATTGCTAATGTTGCAGTCACACAGGCCTACAGACCTGTCAGGGACCCCCTGGAAACCACCCCCTGCTAGAAAAAACTTGTGTTGCCCAACTGGTTGGCAAAAACCTCCTTGTGATTGCTTTGGTTGCCTTTGTAGTCTTTGTACTCACTACGTACTTGCTGAGGGTCGTGTATAACCTTAACAATCATTCACAGAGGCGAGGATGTAGTACAACTCTTATACTTGGTATCTCAACATTAGTAATCAATATCAGAACATAGTGATCTTGACAGTCCAACATAATCGAGCACCAAGTGCTCACTAGAATATATCACAGTTGCTAGCATATTGCTGCACTTGCCAGTAGTTTATATAGTGATTGACTTGTCTACAAACACTGCTCACTGAGCTGTATTAAAACTTGAAAACTTGGACGCAAACAGGAAGTGGAGAAGGTCCTCCTTCAAAGTAAAAGTTCTCAGCCCTGCAATCAAGTTTTCAAAAGGTCTAACTTTTACTTTGAAGGCAATCTTTCTCCTTGGTACTAATTGTTATGTGCAGACAAACATGAAAAACTACAGGAAACAGTCACAATCTGCTGGCAACCAAAGCAATTGCACCTGAAACTGCACATTGACACTAATGCAACGTATCACCATAATTTTAATTAACTGCTTTTTTGTTGTATACTGTAATTTTGTGTCACCTAAGAACTAAAACCCTCCATGGATGGTAAGGAGCTTTCTTGTCTTGATGTCAGTGGCTTCTATTTCCTCCTTTGGCCAGTTTATTATCCCAGCAGAGTATCTGACAACTGGCAAGGTGTAGGTGTTGATTGCCCAGATCTTGTTCTTCCCATTCAGTTGACTCTTCGGGACTTGCCTTACTCTCTGCATGTACTTGGCGGTTGCAGTTTTCCTAGCAGCCTCTTCATTGTTCCCATTAGCCGGGATTCCAAGGCACTTTTAGCTGTCCTCAATGTCTGCAATGTTGCCTTCTGGTAGTACAATCCCCTCGGTTCTGACTACCTTCCTTCTCTTTGTTAACATCTGCCTTCACTTTTCCAGTCTGAATGATGTTCGATCCTAGTGGTGTGGATCAGTGAATCAATGTCTTGTTTACTCCTGGCGTACAGCTTGATGTCATCCATGTAGAGGAGGTGGCTGATGTTTGCTCCGTTCAATAGCTGGTATCCGTAACCAGTTGTTGATGATCTAGCCTAGGAGGTTCAGGTCTATGCAAAACAGCAGTGGGTAAGGAGCATCTCCTTGGTAAATCCCACACTTGATGGTCAATTGTGAAATTGGTTTAAAGTTGATGGTAGTTGGATGGGACCAGTTCCTTCTGCAGATCCTTGGGGATCAGGACAGTCCGCCTTCAGTCAGCCATTCCAGGTGTGTCTTAGCTTTTAGCACGTGCTTCATTTCTGCAGTCGGCTTCTTTTGCCATTAGGTGTGAATCATGTCAGGGCCTGGTGCTGTCTGATTCTTCATATGTAAGACACTTTTTTGGATGTCTGCCACTGTCATACTTACTGGATCCTGTTCAGGGAGGTTGCTGTGGTCTGTTCTTAGATCCACTAACCACTGAGCAATGGTGTTGTGTTTTGCATTCTTCTCCTATATGCTCTGCCGGGATTACTCCGTCTCCAGCGTTGGTGGGGCATTGGTGGGGTGTTGTTTCTGCCACTTAGATTACACGAGTACACCTGGAGTGGTTCAGTGGAGAACATCTGGTTTATTCTTCTGGCTTCTATCTCTCCGGAATACCTCTTCAATTGGTTAGCCAAGGCTGTGAGTAATGCACATATCTGTCTGTCTGTCTGTCTGTCTTTCTGTGTGTGTGTGTAGGAACATTAACAGCATTTTCATGCACAGTCTTTTAAACGCAGCTGTTTCTGAGCGTGAGAAAACAACTTTTCACAGTTTCTCTGGATGCTCATAGTTTTTTTACTGTAGTCCAGCATGTGTCATCACCACAATGACTCTATTTTTAACCTGTTTTCATACAGGGTCATGCATACCTAAATGTAGCAGTGATAATTATTACTATTATTCCAGTACAGACAGATAACATAAAAACGTGCCATGCAAACAGAGAGCAAAGTGAAATTCCCACTGTGCTCTTTGTCTGTGTTCCTTGTTAACTCTGCTCTGTGCTGATGACATAGTAAAACAAGACATCTGCCAAAGGAAGACTTTTGGCTGAAACCACAGGCTGCATTTCCTCTTTGCTTGGTGGCTCAGACAGAAATCATGAGTTTTTTTAGAAGATAAAAATAAACCTGAGGGAGAATAGAGAGTAACCAGCAACAGTCTTTAACACACATGTAGGCAGTGCAGGCTGCTCAGAAGAACAAAGATATTACTCTGTATTTTCAAGTTTGCAGTTTGATCTTCTATTATTGCTTCACATTACTGCTTAATGAAAACCTATCAGAGGGGCAAGATGGCGGCGCGCATAGTCGCAGCGGCTCAGTGCTCTCCTTTTCGGTGCTCTGTGAAATTGTGTATGTTGTTATGTGTGCTTCAACTGTGGCTCAACACATCACCATTATGTCGGGCGGACATTATAACATACAGACGGCACGAACTCCTACATATAGGAGCACAAAGTGAGCAGGCGGTTATGGCTGACTTCCTCCACTCTCACAACATCCCAGTGGACATCGCCAGACCACCTGGCTCTTTGTGGTTCATCATCCCTGTGAGGGGGGGTCGCAGACGGAGACGGCGCAGAGAAAGGAGGCAGAAAAGAGGCGGCAGAGCTGGCGTTTTGGAGAGGCTACGTAAACGGCCTCATAGACCTCCGTTACCCAGTGTTTTCCTCGCCAATGTAAGATCACTCCCGAATAAAATGGATGAGTTGAGACTGCTGGTGGCTACAAACAGGACCGTGAAGGACTGCTGCGTTTTGCTCTTCACTGAGACCTGGCTTCATTCATCCATTCCTGATGCAGCCATCGAGCTAGCCGGCAGGACAACGCACCGGCATGACAGAATGCGGACCTCCGGTAAGAGCAGAGGAGGGGGTGTGTGCTTGTATGTAAACAACAGCTGGTGTACAGACAGTATGACTGTGAACAGCCACTGCTCTCCGGACCTGGAGTACATGACTGTTAAATGCAGGCCCATCTATCTGCCCCGTGAGTTTACAGCTGTTTTGATCACTGTTGTTTATCTTCCCCCTGATGCTAATGCTAACTCGGCTGTTAGTCTCTTACATGACACGGTTTGCAGTCAACAGAGCAGATATCCTGAGGCTGTACACATCATTGCAGGAGACTTTAACCATGTCGATTTAAAGACTGTTCTACCCAAGTTCCATCAGCATGTTAAATGCCCTACAAGAGGGAACAACACACTGGATAAAGTCTACTCTAACATCAAGCTGGGTTTCAGGGCTGTTCCACTGCCACATCTGGGCCAGTCAGACCATCTGTCCCTGCTTATGATTCCAGCATACACCCCCCTCAGCAAAACTGCTCTTTCTACATCTAAGACTGTTCAGACCTGGCCTGAAGGTGCCTCTCAACAGCTGCAGGACTGCTTTGAAACAACTGACTGGGACGTATTCAAGCACCAGGACCTGGAGCAGTATACCTCGGCTGTTCTGGACTACATCAAGTTCTGCACCGACACTGTAACTGTGGACAAGAATATCCGGGTTTTTCCAAATAGAAAGCCATGGATGAATGGAAAGGTGCAGAGCTTACTCAGAGAAAGGAACATCGCCTTCAGAGCTGGTGATGGGGCGCTTTACAGCGCTGCCAGAGCCAACCTGAAGAGGGGCATCAGGGAGGCCAAGGCTGTGTATAAGAGGAGGATTGAGGACTGTTTCCAGAGCCACGACTTCAGGCAGGTGTGGCAAGGGGTTCGGCATATTTTGAACTACAAACCCAGCCTGTTAGTTGATCAGCGTAACATCAATCTGGCAGAGGAGCTGAACAGCTTCTTTGCACGCTTTGAGGTACAGCAATCAGAGACAGCCATCCAACATCCCTCAGCAGGCAGCAGCAGCATCCTCAGGCTGCAAGAGCAAGAGGTGAGGCGTATGCTGGAAACTGTGAACCCCAGGAAAGCTGTGGGGCCCGATGGTGTCTCTGGACGGATACTGAAGGTCTGTGCGGCTCAGCTGGCTGGTATTTTTACCAGCATTTTTAACCAGTCCCTGAGCCAGGCTGCTGTCCCTTCCTGCCTGAAGTCCTCCATTATCGTCCCCATCCCCAAGAAGAACACTATCAGAGGTTTGAATGACTACAGGCCAGTAGCACTAACACCAATTGTTATGAAGTGCTTTGAAAAGCTTGTCCGGGCTCACGTCATCTCCAGTCTCTCTCCCAGACTAGACCCCCACCAGTTTGCCTACAGAGCCAACCGGTCCACAGAGGACGCCATTGCCACGGCCCTCCACTCTGCCTTCTCTCACCTGGAGCAGGGGGGGAACTACGCTCGGCTGCTCTTTGTGGACTTCAGCTCGGCGTTTAACACCATCCTTCCTGGCAGACTGGTGACTAAACTGTCAGATCTGGGGATACCACGCTCCACCTGTCTTTGGATCAAGGACTTCCTGACAGACCGTTCCCAGAGGGTAAGAGTAGGTCCCCACCTCTCTTCAGCCATCAGCCTCAGCACCGGCTCTCCACAGGGCTGTGTGCTGAGTCCCCTACTCTTCACCCTCTACACACATGACTGCACCTCCATACATGCCAGTAACTGCATCATTAAGTTTGCGGATGACACCACTGTGGTGGGGCTCATATCAGGCGGGGATGAGTCAGCATACCGGGACGAGGTGCAGCGGCTGTCAAGATGGTGCAGTGAGAATAACTTGATCCTGAACACCACTAAGACAAAGGAGATGGTAGTAGACTTTAGGAGGACAACACATGTCATTCAACCTCTGTTCATCGAGGGGGATGAAGTGGAGCTGGTTTCAGATTTTAGGTTCCTGGGAGTACATCTGCAGGATGATTTGACCTGGAGTATCAATACGACCAGCATTGTCAGGAAGGCCCAACAGAGACTGCATTTCCTGAGGGTTCTTAGGAGCAACTATCTGACCCAGAATCTGCTGGTGTCCTTCTACCGTTGCTGTGTAGAGAGCATCCTGACCTACTGTCTGTGCGTGTGGTTCAACAGCTGCACAGCAGCAGACAGGAAAACACTCCAGCGAATCATCAACACGGCTCAAAAGATCATAGGCTGTCCCCTGCCCTCCCTCCAGGAACTGTTCAATGCCCGCTGCCAGAGGAGGGCACAGAACATCCTCCAGGACCCCTCACACCCTGGACACTCCTTGTTTCAGCTACTGCCATCAGGCAGACGTTTCAGGACAATGAAGGCCAGAACAAACAGACTGAGGAACAGCTTTTATGCCAGGGCTATCATTGAACTGAACTCTGTGTGGTTTGGACAGTGATGTGGGGTGGTAGTGCTGACTGTGTGCGTGCGTTGGTGTGTGTATTGGGGCTAGATTCGTCTTAATTTACTATTGTGCACTGTATTTTAGTAATCATTTTTATCACTCATATTTTTATTATTTTATTATTTATTGTCTGAGGCACCTAGAAAGGAATGCATTTTAAATTTCGTTGTGCAACTTCTGTGTACAATGACAATAAAGATTCTGATTCAGAAGAGACTGAATCACGTCTGAACCAGTCAAACTTCCAGCCAGCAGAGCCCTCCGCAGAGCAGCTCAGTGTCACGCTGCCCCCTGCTGGTATGACCTTTGACCTTTGTGCTGTCAGTGTGGCTCTGGGTTTACCTGCTGTTGAGGTTACAGGAAAAAGTTCATTAGATTGTCTCTTGCTTCAGGAAGAACTTTGTTATAGAAATGATCACACTTTACACATTCACTCAGTCATTTAGCTTCTAGCAGCAAATAGAAAATATTTAGCTGCCTGTGACACATTAGACTGAGTGTCTTCATACTAAACTACACTACAGACTCCCTCTGATTTATTCTTCATCTATTCAGAGACAAATGTTACACATACAAATGACTTTTAGATGTTTTGTGTCCTCTGTACATTTTCCTTTAATAACACTCTAAAGTGACTCTACTTTCATTTACAATCATGTGTACAACTGGTCCACAGAGAAAAGAGAAATTTAAATTGGAGGCTCATCACTCATCTACAGATTTGTACCCAGCTCACCCATAATGACTGTCTGCACCAAAACCCAAGAGAAGCCAGAAGCAAAGAAAAATTTGAGAGAAAAACTCAACAATCAGAGAGGCTAACAGACTCCAATAAAGTCTGCAGGAAAATAAGCACACACAGAACTCTCTTGTTAAGTGTTTATAGCTGAAAAAATGATGCAGTACGTGTTCCTCATGAGACCAGACTCTTTAACTACGATCTGAACAAACTGAAATCCTTTGAGATTCATTTAAACACAAATACATGAAACAAGACAGAAACTGTTTGAAATACTGAACACAAAAGTTTCTGTGGTAGGCAATATTGATGTGCGATATATAATAATTCAATCTGCATTAACTCTGATATTTCTCAGGTTCAGTTTGTGCTCAGCAGTTTTTCAAAGAATGTTTATCAAAAACCAGCTGAACAAACATCCAAATAAACAACTGAAAGGATAAAATGTTGTTGTTTCGTATCATAGTAACACAAACAGTAACACTATTTGGTTTTGTGGATTGAAAATATATTATAGTCCTGGTTTTGACTTAAACATGTGTGGCTGTGTATGGAGGACCCAATTGCAGGACTCAGGAGACGGCAGGTAAGAATGATGAAAAGTGTTTATTTAGGCTGATCGTGAAGACGCAAAATGAACCAAGGCAGCAAAAGAGACTGACAAATAAACCTACACTGAGAGTAAACTAGAAACTTAAGGGAAACAGAGAGCCAGACAGCAAAACACAGCCAAGGAAAAAAACGACGATCAACAAGGGGAAGACTGAGACAATAAATACACAGAGGGATAATTAGGGAACAGGCAACAGGCGAGGGGCACAGCTGAAACTAATTACACAGACGAGACAAGGGAAGCAAAACTAAACACAAAGCACCCGGGACAAGGAACTGTCAAAGTAACAGGAAACACCTAGACAAAGACAGAAACAGACTTGACACACTGCACAGGAAATAAACAACACAACCTAAGCCCTAAGCCCAGTAACCCCAGTGACCCCAGTATAACCCCAGTGTGAATGTGAGTGTGGATGCTGTCTGTCTCTCTGTGTTAGCTCAGCGACATGCTGGCGACCGGTACAGTGTGTACCCTGCCTCTCGCCCATTGTCAACTGGAATAGGCTTCAGCCTCCCCCGCGACCCTGAACAGGATGTGCGGAAGCAAATGGATGGATGGATGGATGGATGGATGGATATATAATGTCTACGATAATATTGTAATTGCCTTGTTAACGTTATTGAGTATGCTAATGAGGAAAAAACAACAGTCAAAACACCTCGGCTCCAGCATTCACTACTTCATGCTTTAGTATAGGCAGCTGCGCGTGTGCATTGAGAGTGCCCATACTGTGCACTAGCATAGCTGCCTAAACAACACACCTAAATCTGGAAATGAGTGAACACTGCACCAGGGGAAGAAATTCAGACATCGCCAGCCTCACAGTCTACCGCCTTAATTCCTAGGCAAGGAGGTGGTTTGGATTTTGCAGTTTGCAGACTCTGTAAGCATGCAAATAGCGTGACAACTAACCTGTTCCATCACCAACAAGTATGGGGAATATGCATTCTGTTTCTGTTAAGACCTGGGCTCTCTCCTTTTTGGATGTGGTTTACGGAACTATCGACAGCTCGAATCAACGGAACCTCAGAGGAAACCTTGAATACTTGGCGTGCCATTGCAGAATCTGCGAGAAACATGTTATAGGTCTTGCCTCCAGCCTTCTCTACCTCAATCTCTTAAGCTATTCAGTCCCTTTTGTTTTGTCTGTGTCTTTGGTCGTACGTCTATGTGTCTTGTATATATGCAGGTGTTACGTGATGTGCTTTGCCCACTTTTTTCAGGTGTTTGCCCATCTGGCTCGTAGGTTTTGCTTGGCTGCCCACCTGTCTATTTCTCTGTTTATTTAGTTGATTTATATTTTTATGCATGCGTATATGTATTTGCATGTATGCATGTGTGTATATATGTGTATGTATGTATATGTGTATTTATATGTGCTATTGTATCCTAGGTTTGAGTGTTTTTTTTTTTTTTATGTCTTAGGCATCTTGTAGGCATGCAAAATTTCATATGATTGTGGTCTTATGTTCCCTTTTTTTTTTGGTCAGTTGTTTGTGAGACTTTATTGAACTGAAATAAAAAAATTTAATCGCAAAAAAAGTATGGGGAATATGAAAAGTTTCGGGAACCCGCTGTCCAAGATAAACTTAAATCAGTTAAGGTGTGGCTGGCAAAACACACACTCAGCAAACTTTAGCCCCCCCCCCCCGATCACAAGTAGCATGATAAAGAGGGAAATAATGGATGGAGGGATGTTAATATCCTTAAAGTTAAAGTAGGTATGTAACAATCACTGCGTTATAACCTAGCAACATTCTCGGAGTTCACCTGTTTGGAGCCTTGGATAATACGCTGAAGCTGTCTGCCAAAAAGCGGGTTTCTGATCAGATGAAGGTGTGTAGTTTCTGTGATTTATTTTGCTATAATGTGGGAATCCCCCTGGACAGCCTCTTTTTTGATTTATTTTTTTTTCATTCTGTCAAGTCTTCCATATTGAGCTATTGCTTTTGAAAAACTCGCTGAAGTTTTTCTATTTACAATTGTCATGCCAGGACACTCTTGAAAAAGAGATTTTAATCTCAATGTGTTTTTACTGGTTAAATAAAGGTTAAATAAAATAGAATTAATATAAGTTAACGTGTCAAAAATACTGATTTAAGTCTTATATTTTATCAGCTTGCACTTCTTGTATGAACACATTTTTAAATAATGGAAAATATCATTTATTATCGTTATCGAAAAAATTACAGATGTAAGAGCCATTTCTTGTCTTTTTATTTTGATTTACATCATTTGATTGTAGTTGAGTGTCTGCATACAAGGGGGCGGTACAAGGTGACAGGTTAAATGGTTTGTGAATAATGACAATCAGGTGTGCTGTTGGCCGGGAGGAAGCACACAGTTTTTTGACCGTCACCGTGGTTTTAGGTTGCGGGTGGCCAGCAATTGGGCCTTCCTTTAGTTGCACGCAATTGATTGTGTTGAGCCATTAAATGTTTATTTGTTATGGACACCATTGCGAAATAAAATGAGATGAGCTTCACTTCAAGGATTTGTGGATGGCACTCATTTTTTAACCAACAGAGACGTGTCAAGCAAGCAATCTCGCCGCATAGCAGCCCCTCGGTAGTGGCCTGTAAAGTGGGGAATCAAGTCACTACAACAGAAAATATCGAGATATTATTTTTGTCAATATTGCACACCCCTAGTAGGCAACAGTACATATGTGCAGCAAAATGATCCTTTATAGAGTGAAATAGACAGCAGTAAATTAAGAATAAATAAATAAATAACTGGTTGTGGTGGAGCAGCTGAGACAGATTCAGCATTTCCTCTCACATGTATCAGAGCTTCACAGCAGAGAAGTTACTCTGATGGGATTTGTTTTTTTCCTGGAAGTTTCACTGTGAATGTTTGTATTTAAAAGTCTGCTTTTCAGTTATTTTAATGTCAGAATAAAAACAAAAAAATGTTACTGAGCAATAGGAAGGACAGACAAAATGTGGCAAGAGCAAAAAAAATTTTTTTTACCTATTTGGATAAAACAGATAATCTGGATGAAAGATCTCCAACTTACATGATACAGTCAGTTTGATGGTATCACTCCACCCTGTTAACAAATAGTTCCTTCTGCCCCTGCATCTGTATCCTCCACTGTCAGACTCAGCAGCTCTGCTGATTCTGTATTCATTGGATGTTGGAGGTGTGTTTAACTTGGCTGGACTCCATTCATACGTCCACTGAGTTCCTCCCTGAATCTCACATCTGACAGTGACTGTCTCACCGCTGAATATCTGAGTCCAGGATGGCTACAGGATCACAGTGGGCTTAATGGGAACTGTTCACATAAAAATATCCAGTTAGGAGACAAATACAAACATAAACTCAACAAAAGATCATAATTTCTGTTTTATATAATAATGGTAAATGTGTTATTTTCTAATTAGATTTTGACTTGTACATGAAAGAAAAATATTCATTAGGTGTTCACTGAACAGATTGACAAATAATACGAAGGAGTATTAGGGCCACGTTGAGGACAAAAAATGTGCATTTTGAGAATAAAGTCAAAATTTCAAAAAAAAAAAAAAGTGCAGATTAAATGCAAAATCCACATTTTTAGCCCTTAAATACATTTTGTTGTGTACTTTGAGTGTGTAGAAGTGCTGGAAATTTAACTGTATTCTCTCCCGATGCTGCGTAGATATCTTTATATTCTTTCTGGGTCATAATTTTCAGTCTGTTCAGTTTTCTCTATTCCCTGTTACATTTTCTTTCCTCTTATGTAACAGTATTCGCTGTAGAACTTCCGGCTTACGAATTTCTTCAAATTTGCCATTTTTTTCTCGCAGTGATTTTGTAGTCCAAGTTCAGTTATGCCAATGTTGCAAGTAGACAAGTTGTTGGGTTTATTACCCCACATGATTCCTTACATCGCCCCCAGCTAATCATATTGCTGCTATCAAACTACAAAAATGGCTGAACGGGGTGGAGTGGAACACATTTAAAGAGAGTGCACTAAAACGAGCTGCTCTAAGATGCATGTCAATTTTATATATATATATATATATATATATATATATATATATATATATATATATATATATATATATATAAAATGGTCAATGTGGCCCTAATACTTTTTCATACAAACAGTCTGGCTCTTTCAGAGTTTGGAATAAAATAATAGACTCACGAGTTTCCTCCACAGTGACTTCATTGCTGTCCTCAGAGAAGAAAGCTGGATCTCCTCTCCCTCCTCTGCAGTGGTACAGACCTCCTTGTGAGACTCTAATATCTCTCTTTGCTTCATTTCCTCTCATGAGCTGAGCTTCAGTAGAGACTGAATCACGTCTGAACCAGTCAAACTTCCAGCCAGCAGAGCCCTCCACAGAGCAGCTCAGGGTCACACTGCCCCCTGCTGGTATGATTGAGCTTTGTAGTGTCAGTGTGGCTCTGGGTTTACCTGCTGTTGAGGTTACAGGAAAAACAAAAACTTTTGTTTTCATAAATACATAAAAACTGATTGTATCAGCTTTCCAATAATCCGTACTCTGTGTTACCTAAGTTGTTTCTGACCCACAGCTGTGCGCTCAAACACCATCAAGCCTTAACAATTTCTTCTTTATGTCATTCCACATGCAGTTCTTGTCCCTCATGTTGAGAATTAGCTATACAGCCTAACTTAACATTGTTAATGCTGACATACCTTCCTCAGTACAAAGATATATTTTTGCTTTCTTCTTGTGTCTCGGGGAGTGACGTCTGGCCGATCCAACAATTAAGTCCTGTTTTCAGCATGAGGACAATATTAGCACGGCGACACAAACATAAACAATGGAGGGAGGAGAGAGATGAGCATTTTCTAGCTGAAATACAGGCACTATTTTGAGCGAGTCCCACTAGGTAATGCAAAGCAGAGAGCTGCCGCTAATGCAGGAGGTCCCCTAGCACCCAAAGAACAAGTTGGACTTCGGTGCAAAACCGGTTAGTGGGGGAGGGGCTGAAGAAGTTGGTTGGACGGTATGTAGTAGAGGAAATGCTACCCCTAAACACGGTTGACTCGCCCTCGTTTATGGTTGTCATTTTTATGGTTTGGGGGGGCAAAAAGTGATTCCAATGTTTCTGTGTGGGTTTTTTTTTTGTGTAATGTCTTTACTTATATTGGTAAACAGAGTGCAATCAACATGATTTATGAGGGGCTTATATATAAAATGAAGAAGTAACTTGTTTTGCAAGGATCTTTAGCCTCTGTGTCTGTGTTATTTTTCCAAGAATCAAATGAAAAACAATAAAGTAAAAGATCAAATAGCATTTTTTAACGCTTTGCTAAGAGTATTTAAGGATCTGTCAGGTTTCTGATATGTGCCCCCCCAATAGTAAATTCATTCCTATGCCCTTGTCTCCAGCATGGATATACCAGCTGAGTAATAAGAAAATAATGATATCCCACAGGGCACTCACACCCTCAGCAAATCTTTTTTCTTCTCATCCCTATGATGCTTTCATGGTACGGTTGCCAATAAAGTACAGTTTTTGTTTTTATTTTTAGAAGGTAATTTCATAGGATGTCTGGTACCTCTACGATTATAATGAATATTTTTAGATGATTTCAGATTGCGTTTTATGTGTCAAGTAGTTTGATACAGTTCTCCATGCATTTCTCTGTTAGCTAGAACTCTTCTTTATGTGAACTAAGCTACTTGGTAGCTAAGACAGTACAGCTTAAGACTGTACATTCCAGATCTATGAAAGCTATCTCTAAATTTATCTCCAGGCTCAGATATTTTAATTATAATCAGATAGCAACATGCTCAGGTTTTAACTTTAACTTACTTCTGAGGGTAGACCACCATGATGCCCCGCCATAACGGTCTCCTACTCTTCCTTCATGCCTCTCAGAGTTTGGCTGTTTTCCAAGCCAGAGAAGCATTGCACCACCTAGTGGTCGTTTCTTTTAACCAAGTAATTACATTTGTACAGCTCACAAATGCATATATAAACAGTCTTAGAATATTAAAAGTAGATGTAGGTGTATGTGTTATAATTAAAGGGTGCTGAGGCAGGGGCGGAGCTTCTGGGGCGGGCTGGGGGGGCGGCACGCCCCCGGCCCGGGCCTATAGGGGGCCCGGATGGGAGATTAGCGTTCAGGTAGCCAGGCCTCTATCACGTCCGAGGAGAGCTGGAGAAGGCGGGCCCTCTCCTGATTGTATCCAAATGAGCATGGTGTGTGGCCACAGGGACAGCATATTTTACATCACCTATCATTCATGTCTTACATGGGTCTTTTAAAGGTTGCCACAGTCAGGACTGAGTCATGGTTGCTAAAAACTTTACAAGACCGACTGACTTTAGGGATGTAGTTGGTGTAAAATATTGAATAAAATGTTGTGCTGCATGACTGGCTTTATTTTCACTCTTACATTTAACTTTATGACACGCAAATTTTCAAGTGGATCGCGATATTTTGTCCAAGTGCATTGTGGATAAAACTCGTCCAACTCGACCAACTTCATCATCAGTCACTTGGCAACAGATTGTAAACTAAGCAGAGAATTTTTATGGACTAAGAAAACATGAGTGGCACTTCCTATAAACATAAAAGTGGAGCGGCAAAGAGAAAAGAAAAGGAAAAAAGAGAGCAAGGAAAAGCCAAGTTACAAAAACTGGACTTATATCTTGTTCATCGTCCTGGACATGAACCCGACTTTTTTGTTGGCAGCGATTCAGGCCCGCCAAAACTGCCAGCACAGCCAGGGAGCCAGGTTAATTACAGGTAACCATTCTAACAATCACTATTCACAATGTGTGAGTTAGTTGTAGACTGTTGGTGACTGTAAATCCACTTTTTTCTCTCCTGGCGGTATAGCGTTGATGTCAGGGATTCAGCAGTTGCTAGCTGCTCCAGTGTAGAGCCAGACCTGGTGCCTGACCAGCAGTCCTCCTCCTCACCTGCGTTGTACACTGAAAATGAAAGCAGCAGCAGGTCTCCTCCCGCTACAGGTGACACGCAGACCACGGATGATGAAAACCCTCATATGGAATATTTTCCGACTGATCGGGCCAATTTTGCTGAAAACATCGATGACAACAACATTAAAAGATATATCCTTAAGATGGGGCCCTGCAGACCCAAAGGCCCATTTCCCACTGATACAGACAATCTGTGTTTTTAGGAAAGTTATTACACCTCTACCACTAAAGTTGGGATGAAACTTACCCGCAGCTGGATGTGCTATTCCCCCAAATTAGACTGCTGTTACTGTGAGCCTTGCTGGCTTTTTGCCAACCGAAATGTCGCGTATTACAACAATGCATGGGTAAACGGAATAAGAGACTGGAAACATCTTTCTGCCAAAGTTGAGAAGCATGAATCCACGCAAATACATCTTGATGCATGCATAGTCTATGAGCAGTGGAAACTCAACAGCACAATAGACGCTGAAATGGAGAGGAATGTGCGCCATGCAGCCTTGTTTTGGAGAAAGGTCCTAGAGCGCATTGTAAATGTCACTCTTACTCTAGCTTCATGCAACCTGGCATTCAGGGGGCACAGGGAAGTTCTAGGTCAGGGAAACGCCGGCAACTTTTTGTCAATAATCAAGTTATTAGCTCGCTATGACCCTGTTTTGAAAGAGCTAATTAACCGACCAGAAGGTTCAGTGAAATACCTAAGTCACCAGATTCAAGATGAGATTATTTACATCCTGTCTCAACGTGTGAAAGCTGCCATAATTAATGAAATAAACCAAGCCCCGTTTTATTCCATTATCATGGACACAACGCAGGATGTGTCAAAGATAGACCAGCTGAGCCAGGTGTACCGTTACGTGACTGTTGTTAAGAATGACATGGATATTGCAACAGATGGACAGATCAATGAAGTGTTTTTGGGTTTTGAAGCGACTGTGGGCTCATCAGCGTCAGAGCTTGAAAACCAAACCCTGGGCTCTATAGAGAAAAATGGAATAGATCTGTCAAAATGCCGCGGACAGGGCTATGATGGGGCCGCGAACATGAGTGGTGCGTATTCAGGCGTACAGGCAAGAATAATGGAGAGGGAGCCCCTTGCCAGTTATGTTCATTGCGCTGCTCATAACCTCAACCTTGCTCTCAATGACTCTGTTAAAAATGTCCCTGGAGTGAAGCAGTTCTATGACACTGTAGAGAACCTGTACAACTTTTTTTTTGGTCACAGTATCAAACGATGGGCGCTCCTCGGTGAATTAATGGTGTCTACTAGGGCTGTATTCAACCCCCAAAAAACAACCAAATATAGCCTAATATTTTGTGTCTATGTTTATACTTGCCCACCTACATTTTCAGTCTGCCCACCCAACTACAGTGGGCTAGAACCGGGCCTGGTTGGAACACATATGTGTCTCAATATCATGCTGAAGCCCGTGAAGTTACTACTTCTTGGGCTCTAGCAGGCAAACCTAGACAGAGTCCTATATTTGAACGTAAAAAGTTGGCAAATGCAAAATATAAATATGCTATACGATTCATTAGAAAGAACGAGCAAACCATGAGGGCTGATTCCTTGGCTAAAAAGCTGGTAGGTAAGGATACAAAAGCCTTCTGGAAAGAGGTAAAAGCTATTAATAACAGTAAACCCTCTCTCCCTTGCACATTAGATGGTGTCTCTGGGGCGAATCTGATTGTAGATCATTGGCAAAAGCATTATAGCAAGCTATTTACTTGTGTTCAGAGTGAACCCTACCAGGCTGATAATGTTAATTTTGTAGAAACTATCAGAAGTCATGAGGTTTATCAGGCGATCAAAAAACTAAACTAATAAATCTACAGGAATGGATCTTATTTCTGCTGAACATCTCAAATTTGTAAGTTTCAGGTTAGCTCCTCTTCTTGCCTTGTGCTTCACTGGTTTTGTTGTGCATGGCTTTATTCCTGACTCCTGATGAAGGTACTTCTATCTCCTGTGATTAAAGACAAAGCAGGAAAAGTTGGCAGCTCTGATAATTATAGACCCATTGCCCTTGCAAGTACACTGTCTAAAACTTTTGAACTAATTCTCTTGCCAAGATTTGAAAAAATAGAGATGTCTACAGACAATCAATTCGGGTTTAAGTCTAAACATGGCACTGATCTGTGCATATATGGTCTAAAGGAAATCCAGAGTAATTATAATAGCAAGAACTCTACAATCTTTCTGTGTTTTTTTGATGCCACAAAGGCCTTTGACCGTGTAAACCACAGAAAACTATTTCTAAAAATGAGTCAAGCCGGTGTGCCTAAACATATAGTAAGATGTCTTATTGGTATGCCAATCAAACTATGCAGGTTAAGTGGGACAACTGTGTGTCTGCACCCTTCCGGGTCAGTACTGGAGTCAGGCAAGGAAGCATACTATCCCCTGTATTGTTCAATTTTTATATGAATGACCTTTCTAAGCAGTTAAATCTGTGTAGTATAGTTGGAGTATAGTTGTATACTCCATAGTTGGCTGTATAGCTGGAAGTACAGTTGTAAACCACTTGATGTATGCTGACGATGTAGTAGTTTTTAGTCCAAGTTCAGCTGGTCTTCAGAAGCTGCTTAATGTGTGTTCGGGATACGGTGAACTACATGATATTAAATTCAATCCATCAAAAAGTGTAATTATGATATGTCGCACTAAAGAAGACAAATATAGGGTTTTCCCTGTTTTTAAGTTGTCTGGGATTTTATTGAGCATTTCAAATGAAGTGAAATATCTTGGTCATGTGCTAATAGACTGTCTATCAGATGATGAGGACATTTACCGCCAGGTTCGAATGTTATATGCTCAAGCTAATGTTTTATCTCGGAAATTTGGATATTGCTCTGATGAAGTTAAACTGAACATGTTTAGATCATATTGTGCCTCACTGTATACGGCACAATTATGGTGCACTTATAAAAAAGCCAGCCTTCAGAGATTGAAGGTGGCTTATAATGATGCAGACTTTTATCAAAGAAACCCAGATGGAGCAGTGCCAGTGAACTGTTTGTGTCTGCTAATGTCAGCTCTTTGATGGCTGTTTTAAGGAATCTTATGTATAAATTTATTTGTCGACTAAATGAGTCCAATAATAGAATTATCATACTGTTGACTAACATTAAATATAGTGCAGTAAGATGTACATCTGTACATTGGAAACATTGGTATGACTGCCTCCTAAAAGACTAGGAGTCTTTTTATGTTTTTTGTTTTTTTATGTGCCCTTGTTTTTCTTTTTTCCTTTTTTTCATTGATTGTTTTGTGTTTGTGTTTATGTGATGTGGACTATGAGTCTGTAATAAAATTCATTTATCTATCTATCTATCTATATTAAAAGCAAAAGAATAAAAATAAAGTCAACAGAAAGCCTGGTTAAACACAAACGTTTTCAGCTGTTTTTTAAAAGATGCCACATAGTCAGCTAAAAGGAGATGGAGTGGTAAACAGTTCCAGAGGTTTGGCGCCACAGCCTGAAAACTCTGCCCCCCGATCCTTAGTCTCGTATGTGGGACAACTAAAAGATTTCGATTTTGTTGTGTGTGAGACTGTTGACTCGTGTAAAATTGATCCAGACATTTAAAAGCAGTTTTAAAAATAATACAAAAAAGATCGGATTTGTATCAGTATTGGCGATATCCAAATGTAAAATATCGGTATCGGACATTAAAAAGTGGTATCGTGCCATCCCTAGTTGTTAGCAGAGTCTTAAAATACTGTTCATCATTCTCAGGTGGGATATAAACATTAATCAGTGTAACCCTTTCCAATTTTCCTCTTACAATTACATAGCGTCCCCCATTATCTCTAATTTCACTAGTACTTGCTACCCCTCTTTTCCAGCTTTTCTTACGTGTACTGTAATATGTATTTCAAGCTCCCAGGCCTCTGGTAGAGGACCCAAGCTTGGAATTTATATATATATATATTTAACATTAAAACATGCTTTAAAATTACATTTAAATTTAGATTTTTTTGTATGTTTCTATGCCTGTAGATGAAATTGTTCAACTTCCCACTTGCAGCAAATCTATATATTTCTTTATTATCTTTTTTTTTTCTGTTTTTTTTTCCCCCTCTACAGTTTAAGCTGGAAAAACTGGAAAATTAAATATTCTGACTTTATATTCCAGGTTCTAAACATTATGCTGACAAACATAATCAGAATACATTTATGTTTTATATTTTTTTTATTTTATTCAGACAGGCTGTCAGTTTGACCTGCGTCATTTTAGCTGTTTTAACAAAGCCACATTAGCTCAAACTGAAACACTAATCATTGCATTTCAGCTAGAATACCATACTAACACACTAACACAGAATCACATGAATGCAGCAGCTACAACTTTCTACTACAAATACCTTTCACAACCTACCTGCCACAGATGATTAGCTGAAAGCACCTGATTAAGGCCGTAACAAAATGAAATAAAACACACACTGATCAAAAGCACACATCCTACACAAATTAGCAATGACATATTCTTGTGAATTTTCCAAATGTGGGTCTAATAAAATCTTGAGATGAGATGCAGGGCAGCTGGACAGGAAATTTCAACATGGATCTTAAAAACTAGCAGAAACACCCTCACGGACAATATCAGCTTAATGAGAGTTTGTTTCTCTTATAAAGGCCGAGTTTTAATTGTCCAGCTGGTTCTCTGTAGCACCAGAGATGGAGTTAATAATTTCCCAGCCAAGTTTACACTCACCCCTTGTTGAGTACAATGGTTGCCACTATTGTATCTGATGGGCACTAGTTCATGAAGCATAAGGTTATGCTCCAAGTTAATAAAGGCAGAGCCTCCCTGCCTCTGTATGTGCGTGTGTTCCGGCCAGAGCAGGGCAGTGTGTGGCTACCAGTGAATAAGAGTGATGTCTCCAGCTTCGTGTGTACTGGATGAGTAAGTCAGTACATCTTTAAGAATGTCTACCTCAGCTATAGATGCTGAGGGAGAGCCAAGAGCCTCTCGTGTGAATGTGAGATCCGCTGCAGAAGAGCCAACACCCCTGAATATTTTTACCAAAGCTTTAAATCTTTACTCATTTTTCATCTTTGCTTGAAACCACAATTCTCTGTGTGTGTGTGTGTGTGTGTGTGTGTGTGTGTGTGTGTGTGTGTGTGTGTGTGTGTGTGTGTGTGTGTGTGTGTGCGTGTGTGTGTGTGTGTGTGTGTCAGTCAATGTAAAAAAAAAAATCATCATTAGAAAAGACATCCATCTCCTTTTTGCATCTTCACACACACACACACACACACACACACACACGCACACACACACACACACACACACACACACACACACACACACACACACACACACACACACACACACACACACTCAAGTAATTCTTCAGTATTTGGCAGGTGCAGCCCACACATTCTGTCCACTGATTTCCTCCCACAGAAATGACCTCAACTTCTTCTTACAGTAATAATCGAGTATCAGACCAAATCTGTCGTCCTTAATAAACTGGCCGCTCCTCAGGGTGTGGGAGTGGGTTTGAAAGGGATCAATCCTCCTGCTGGAGCTGTCTGCAGGTGGTGAGGGTGGCAGCAGTACCAACAGTAACATTATTTCGATGTTTTTCTTTCCCTCCCTCGATTCTCCTCCATCTGCTGCTTTGCTCTGATGTCTTTTTTAGGGTGAAGCTGCTGTGACTTCAGCCTTGAATATTTTCAGTAAAGCTCCAAATCTCATTGTTCATCACTGCTTTTTGTATTAAACCCAGTCATGGTGAATCAGTTTGTGTTTCTGAGAGTTTTATTTATTTTAACATACTGCTGTATTTGCATGAGATGACAGGCCAGGATGACTTTCAGTCTTTTTTTATATAAATTGTAGCTTTGTTTTTATTTCTTGAGGAAGTTTGAAAAGAATAAAATGATTTCATTGTTGTGTTCAGGTGATGGAGCAACAGATCAGCATCGTCCTCCCTGATTATTCATGACACAAAGTGTCTGACAAACTGTCTACAATGAGCTGCTACCAGCTGCAGCTTGGTCTCTAACTAAATTGTAACATGCTTTGTAGACCATTGTGACATTTATAAAATGTAGATCACACAACAAACATGACTTACTTGTTACTGACAGTGTGAAGGCTTCACTCCACTCTGTTGAAGAATATGAGTCATCTCTGCGTCGACTCTTACACATGTAGTCTCCACTGCTGGACTCAGAAACTCTGAATGTCAAAGAATTATTGTGTGTCCACTGTGTGGTTTGCCTGGGTCCTCTCCATCCATACTCCCACTCAGTGGGTTCACCTCCTTCCTGCACCTCACATGTCAGAGTGATCGTCTCACCGCTGAATATCTGAGGCCAGTTGTGTTGTTGTTGTTTTACAGCAACTTTATTGGAAACTGTTTACAGATGTTAACAGTTGAGATACAAACAGAAACATGAAATCAACAGAGAAAACTTAACATTGTATGTTTGCTAATCATGAGTAAATGTTTCAAACTAAATTACTGAACTCACAGGTTATCTCAATGATGACTTCATCACTTTCATAAATGTAATGTCGGTGTCTTATTATTCCTCTGCAGCTGTAGATTCCTCCTTGAGATACTCTGATAACTCTGTTTGGTTGATCATCTCTTCTGATTTGAACTTCAGTGGTTCTTTGGGTGCGTCTGAACCACTCATATTTCCACTCAGCAGATCTCCCCACAGAGCAGGTCAGTGTCACACTGCCCCCTACTGGTATGATTGTTGTTACTGTTGTCAGTGTGGCCCTGGGTTTACCTGCAGTTATTTAAAAAGAAAAAGTATATATATATATGTATGTATGTATGTATGTATGTGTGTATGTATGTGTGTGTGTGTTTATAGATATTAAAATTGAGATACAAACAGAAACATGAAATCAACAGAGAAAACTTAACATTGTATGTTTGCTAATCATGAGTGAATGTTTCAAACTAAATTACTGAACTCACAGGTTATTTTAATGGTGATTCTTCTATCTCTGTGTCTTAGATCTCCGCAGTGGTAGAAACCTTCACAACTTAGTGTGAAAACTACGTCTTCTTCTGATCTGATTTGGACCACAGCGTTGGTGCGTCTAGGCCAATCGTAATCGTAATTGTAATGCCTGCCATGTAAATACTCCACAGAGCAAGGCAGTATCAGAGTTCCTCGTTCTGGTATGATTACTGTTCCTGGTGTCAGTGTGGCTCTTGAATTATCTGCAGTTATGAAACAGAAGGAAAAACTAAAGTTTTATAAGTCAAACATCAGTCACATTAAATGTTATGAAGATTTCGATTTTTTCTTTTAAATTTAATTGTATCCACAGTTGTTGTTTTACATTAAAACACACACATAAAGTAATAATGATCATAGAGTCTGTGAGTATTTTAGTGCTGTGTACACTGTGAGCAAAGTAACAGGTAAAATACAGACGTCCTGGTTAAAGTTTCACAGCATCAGGAAAAAGTTTCCATGACAACAATAATTAAATGTATTTTATCATTGAGGTGAGTATTTGAACAGAGATCATAAATTTATGCTATTGCTCACTGAGGACTTACCTGATACAGTTACAGAGACAGCGTTAGTGTTCTCTGTATCAAATGAGCCCTTCCAGTCAAAGCACTGGTATGCAGATGGATATAAATAAGCAATTTTTCCAATATTCTCCAATATTTTGTCTTCAGTACATATGAGGGTAACAAACTCTCTGATGAAAAAACTGGACTCGTTCACTTCAATAAATAGCACAGCATCTAGAATCCAACACAAACAAGATTCTTTTGCACTATAGGAGGAAACATCTGTGTTTATACTGTATGTTAATATATTGACAAATAATTAGATTGATGCAGCAGGCTGAGATGAATCTTTATTACTAAATAAAAAGAAAGAAATGAAAAAGTGAAAGTGTTCAGTCACCTTGAGCGTGTCCAGTGCAGAGGAGCGTACAGAGCACTACAATAAAGGCAGAAACTTCAGACATCATCAAACTAAAGACACACTCAAATATGGCAGAAATAAAACACTTGGGCTTTTAGCAGTGGCTGCTGTGATTGGCTGCATTTTAGATTAAGATGTAAAATGCATCAAATGATCACAGATGCAGAAACAAACCTTTCTTAGATAAACTAAAGCAGCTCCACTCTAATCTGAGTCAGTGCACTAAAATCTAATCCAGGCTACAAACAACCATGTTGATAACAAACATGAGAGTCCTCTGTTCAAATGAACTGAAATGCTCCAAATGACTGATACTCTGTTCTTCTCACTGAAACATGTTTATCAGTCAGTATGAATCAAACTATAGAAGTCAGTGATGTACTCACAGAATAGGCCCAGCTCACAGAGCAAAGTGGGTCCCATCCTCACATCCAGCCCTGCTGCTCTCTGACCCAAATAATAAATGCAGAAATAAAGAAGCTACGTTTAAAAACAGACAAGATCAGAGTTTTTCTTAACCTTCTTCTTCTGGCTGCAGCCTCTCTGTGCTTTCTTCCTTTTACACCCTCAAACAGCTCCTGTATCTTTGACCGCAGCAGTTGGTGACGTGTTTACATTTCCTGACCACTGCAAACATATAAGCTTCTTTCTTGTGTTGTGTTCCTACATTTCTCTATGATATGCTAATGAGTTGTGCTGCTTCAAGTCAGGTGACATATTTTGTGGATCATAATTGTGTCCTTTTTTTTCTTCAGAAACCCTTTGGTCATTTTAAAAGTGTCCTGTGGATCAGGATCATGCTGCAGGGTTCCTCTTCTGTCAGTCACACTTCAGCATCAGTGAGTTCAAATCAACAGCTGCTACAACCAACCTGCCTGCAAGGTCTATGAGTCACAGCAAATATAACACAAATATGCTGCCTCACCACAAACTGAGTCTCATGTGCACTTAATGAATTTATCTACAATATTTACAATCATCTATTTATAATTAACTTAGTTTTTCAAAACAAAAAGGGAGGAAAAATCCAAAGGAAGCATGTCAATCATCAGTGGCTGAGTCAAGAGTAAATACACATAATCTGCAAAAATCACAATATTTGTCTCCACTGATTATTTTAAAAGCATTGATTCAGCCTCATCTTTAAGTATCATGATACTAACGAGTCAGAGTGAACAACCATGTGCAACACAGACACACAAAATGCCAGCTCACATCCTCTGATAGCAGATCTGAGACTCTTCTAGTGTCCATATCTAAACACAAAATCTCATGAGCTATTTTAGCTGCTTCAGCCTGCCTGCAGCTGCTGTGTATCTGAAATCACCTTTCAGCCCACCTCCACCATCTTTGTATCCTGTTTCTGATCAGCTGATCTTATAGCTGCTGTGACTGATGCCTGTTGTGTTTCAGGTTTTCCACATATGCGTGTGGTCAGTGCCAGCTCTAGACACACACACACACACACACACACACACACACACACACACACACACACACACACACACACACACACAAATGTTTAGGTGTATAAGACATGTTAAAGGTTTATTTGCTTTACACATGTCACACAGCAGGATTCGTTGACCTGTGAAAAATAGACTTTAAATAACAGATACTGCTGGTACTCTTAAATGGACTCCTTTTGTCAGGGTCCTGGGCTGTTTGCCCAGCGCTTTATGTTTTTTGTTCTTTGATATCTTATTAAATGTATTATGTTGTGTTTCCTATTTGTGTGTTTTCCTATGTGTGTGTCAGGTTCAGTTGGGGTTTTCTATTACTGTGTTGGTCACTTCCTTAGTCTTATTTTGGTAGTGTCTTGTTTCTTGTACAGTGTGTTCAGTTTTGCTTCCCCCGGTCTCATTAGTGTGATTGTGTTCACCTGTTCTCCCTGGATGTTTCTCTTCATCTCAGGTGTGTATTTATTGTCTGTGTTCTTGTCAGTTCTGTGTCACATTGTTGTTATCAGTAGCTTCCTCTTGTCAGTGGTGTGTCTGTTTGTTCTCAGTTTTGTATGATGGAGATTTTGGACTTTGCTTTTGGTTCCCTGTAAATAAAGTAATCTAAGCTTATGCCTGTCTCTGAGTACTGCGTTTGGGTCCAACCCTACCTGCCACACCACTCGCTATGACACCTTTTAAAAACGTCAAATATGTGGCAACCCATGACTGCTACTGTATGACCTGGACAACTGAGAACCTACAGAGACAATATGCAGCAACATTGCATTCAAATAGAAATTGGGATCAGTACGCAAGCTACTATTAACATTCCTGTATGTTTGTGTGCTTAAAGGTTTGACCAGTGTACTGGCAAAATAAAAATAGACTTTCATAGTTCCCATGTGACAAATAAAAACATTCCCGCTGAACAGGCCAGGATGAGCATGTGTAACTGAAGGAATATTGTGATATTGTATAGTGTATAGTGTTTGTTAATATTTGACAGAATTATGACCAAAAACGTGTCTGGATTTGGCCATACTGACATAAAAACATGACTACTGATGTAACAGACAACTGCAGAACTGCTGCTTGTTGCCTGACCTGTAGCTGTATTCACACATACAGGACATGCTCACTATTAAACCACTGCATTAAATCTGTTGTCTGCTTCATATAGTGGGCCAGAAAATGCCATTTTACTTGAGTATGACTTACATTTACTGTAATGAGCAGCAAAGTTAAACTGTAATATTCAGTAATAACAACAATAGCAATATAATAAAATAATAATAATAACATCTATAACAGTGATAGAGAACCCAAATAATGGGCTAAACTTACATGTTTCAGCAGGTGGTGAAGATGTGACTGAAGGTCCTTCTGCATCATCTTCAGAGCATCCAGGACACACAGAGGCCATTCACTATCTGTACAGTATAAGCAAAACATGCAGCTGCAGCAGGCAGAATATAAAAATATGATGTAGTTGTGATTATGTATTAGTAAAATAAGAGGTCGTTACAGTGATACAGTATCCACAGTAGCATTACTAGGCAACTTTAATTTGTTTAAGTTAGCTAGCCTCCAGCTAGTAACTATCAAGTTTGTTAATGTTAAAAAAGATGACACATACCTTTACACTGGGACCTCTTTCCTCCGCTTTCTACAACCCAGAGTGGAAGGCTTACATGGCCTTTTCATGATTAAAGTACAATATAAACTAAATAAATTTTTTTTTTTTTTTTTTTTTGGGGGGGGGGGGGGGGGGGGGTGCTGAATCAGTGGCGCATTCATGGTCGAGCATTCAAAGATCAGCAGCAAACCACTGAATATTGATGAATATTTAATGTTAATTGTGTGAGTGATTGTTTAGGGTTCAGGGCCTCCATCCTGTGAGAACTGTGACTCTGTGTTCACACTTTGATTTGTATCTAAACTTGTTCTTTAGGCACAGTTTCAGCTACATTTACAGCAGACAGGGATTTTTAGCTTCTGCAACACACCATGACAAATAATAGACTCTGAAGTCAAAGTCTTTATTCTTTATTATCACAGCTCTGGGAAATATTTAACACCCACCCAATCAGATAAATTAATTAAAGTCAATAATAAATGACTAAACTGCGCCCTCTTTTGGCTACAAGCTCTAAACACAACCCAGTGATTATACTTGAGAGGAGTGTTCTCTATGAGAAATGTGGAGAACAACAAGAGCCGACCTTAAACAATGACCTGAAGTCTCTGTGAGACTAAATAATGTCATAAATGTAATAAATAACTTCAAATGTTCTTTAACACATTGGGGAGCAAACAAAATAAACACAGAAGGACTAAATGAGCATAACTTAAGTCAAGAATCAGGAAAACAGCTGCTGATTAAATTCAAACTGTGCTCTTTGAATTCCTTGTTGCCTCGCTGCTGTGTGAAGTTTGGTAACAGAAATCAATCACATCCTTTTTTCCTCAGCAGCTCAGCCACAAATCATGAGGTCCTTCAAATTTAGTGCATCAAGAATACGGATGGGAATTGATAAGAATTTAGCCATTCCAATTCCATTATTGATATCACTTATCAATTCGATTCCTTCTCATTTCTCTTATGGATTCTCATTGGGTTAGTGAATAAAATATACCACAAATGGGTTGATTTGCATTAACTCTTTTTGATGTAAAGTAGAACAAAATTAAAACTGGTATAAAAAATAAGAATTCCTCTTTCAAAATTAATACTATGAATATTTTAACATAAAATAAAACTGCAAGGTGTGCGAGAACCTCTGAGCCAGCCAGACTCTGGCAGTCCTCATCAACTAAATGTTAGAGGAGATGGAGATTATTGATACAGTTTATTGAAAGCAGTACAGCAAAGTAGGGTTGCAACTATCGATTATTTTAGTAATCACGTATTCTGTTGATTATTCCAATCATTAATCAAGTGATCTGATTAGAAATACTTGTTTCGTATTAACAATCCATCTACATATCCATATTGCAGTTTTTTGCTGTGTAAACAAACAGCAGTGGATGGAGCAGCTACAAAGTTCTCTTTTCTTCACTTACTGATCAGGTGGTTGATGAAGGACCTCCAGCTGTTTCAAAGTAAAGCTTTTAACGGTGGTTACAGGAAAAAGCTTTTGGACACTAGAAAAACGTTTCCTTTTGCTCCACCCGAGCTCACCGTCTTGGTAACGGCTCCGCATTTTTGCGCTTGCTGCGTGTGCACAGACTGCAGTAAACTCTGCTGCTGTTGCTGAAACACTGTGAACATAATTTTGTGATGCTTTTAATCTTGACGCTTCTGTCTTAACCTGTTGGATATATTCCGAACCAAATAAGGCGCGTGTGTGATGTAATCACGTAAATGCGTCCTCCCGTCAGTGGTATCGATAAGCAAGCAGACTAACGATTCAAAGGAACTGAATTGCTGGGAACCGGTTCTCGTTTCCCATCCCTGATCAAGAAGTAACAGAAGAGAAAATTAGAAACTAAATTTTTATGTACACTTAAAAGAACAAACATCATTGTGTTACTCTGCAGGTTTAACATTCAGTCATCGAAAAGTAGACTGAACTCACAGAAAACATGCTGACATCCATTCCTGCTGATCCAATTCAGGGGCTGGAGCCTATCCCAGCTGACACTGGCTGAGAGGCGGGAACACCCTGAACACATCACCACTCTGTCACAGGGCTAACGAACACACACACACACACACACACACAAACCCCACCAAACCTGCTTTCATGATTCAGAACCATGAATCAAGCTGCAGAGCTCATCACTGAGCTATGAAGCTGGAGCTCCAGGAGGAAACCCATGCAGGCACAGAGTGAACACACAAACTCCACACACAAAGACTCCAGCAGGTGACTGTGAGACAACACAACCAACCACTGCAACACCGAGCCACCTCACACATGCAAAATAAACTCAACAATAAAGTTCAGCAATGATTCATTTCAATTCACTTTACTGACAAAATACAAAATGACAGTGCAATAAAAATCCAAGTGTAGCATCTATGAAGATTTCTATAATAAAGGATTGTTTCCTGTTTGCACATTATTTTATACCAACAGGAAACACGAGCAGCACACTGGAGCATAAAGGAAGCTGCAGAGCTGCATCACATGTACAATTCAGGAGGAAGTGAGTTACACTAGTATTTTTATTAAGAGTAAATATGATATTCAGTGAATCTTCTATACAAAATACAAATGAGCAGAATATTTGACCGTAACTTTGTCAGGACTCGGACGATGCGCCCAAACGCACAACACAAAAGCAGATAGAATAAAGGCAAAAAGGCGACACTGTGTTCCTCTCAGTGGCCTGATGGGAAATCAGCATCATACTGTATGGGGAACATTTACAGCAGCTGATGAAAGAAGCATCACAGGAGAGCTTCTGTACACAGGTATCTGTACACACACATACTGGATAGATATGGCCCCACAATATTTCACCTCAACACTACATTTATTGTAGCAGAAAGAAACACAATGAGCATGAATACAAAGGTCGACTGTATCATCTTCCATTTATGCTGAAAATCCAGAGCATCTCATTCTTTAAACTAAACGCACAAATGACTCTGAGTCTGAAGTTTAAATGGCAGCAATTGTGTGAATGTTAAAAGCTGAATGTTGTTGTTGTGTTGTTGTCCACGAGCCTCTTTATGGACCTGAAATAAAATCAGAGAAAAATACGACTTAAACAACAACAACAAAGTGCAACACAAAGACAAAAAGGTCCTGAATGTGTCATGGAATGTGGTGGCAGCAGGACTGAGGACCCCAATATGCAGGACACTCCAGACTAGGGTGCATAAATCGATTATTTTAGTAATCGAGTATTCTATCGATTATTCCATTGATTAATCGAGTAATTGGATAAGAAATACTTTTTTATTAACAGTTTATCTGCATATTTTAACTTCCGTACTGCAGTTTTTTACCATGTGAACAAACAGGGTGAATGGAGCAGCTACAAAGTTCTCTTTTCTTCACTTGCTGATCAGGTGGTTGATGAAGGACCTCCAGCTGTTTCCCAGTATGTCATGTCCTGGGACGGTGGCCCAGTGTTTTATGTTTTCTTGGTATGGTTTCCGTTTTCTCAGGTTGTTTTGTTATCTGTTATAGTTGCCTTCAGTTATTTCTAGTTCCTTGTGTCTCTCTGTATTCTGTGTCAGGTTTGCGTCTCTGTTCCCTCGTCATACTTCCTGTTTTATTTTGATATTCATCCAGCCCCTGTCTGTTGTATTCAGTTTTGCTTCCCTCTGGTCTCGTCTTAGTTATCAGTGTCACCTGTGTTCCCACCTGTTTCCTCTTCCCTCATCAGCCCTTCTGTGTATTTAAGTCCTGCGTTTTCTCTGCCTGTTGTCGCGTCGTTGATATTTTGTGCCTGCGTGTTCCTGTGCTCCCTGTGTCTCCCCTCTAAAGGTTTTTGTATTCGTTTCCCCCTACCAAAATAAATACCCTTTACGTTATGCCAACCTCTGGAGTCCTGCGTTTTTGCCCTTCCTCACCCGTTTCATCCCCGGCCATGACACAGTAAAGATTTTAATGGTGGTTACTAAAACAAAAAGCTGCTGTTTTGGATGCTGGAAAAACGTTTCCTTTTGCACTACTTGAGCTCACCGTCTCTACAACAGCTTTGCCTTTTTGCGCTTGCGCAGTTAAAACCGCTGCCTGCTATGAGTTAGTGATGGGAATTCCGGCTCTTTTCAGAGAGCAGCAGCAGCAAATGGCTCCTTAGATTTTAATTAAAAAAAAAAAAGTGTAAAATGAATTGTAAAAACATACATTAGGCTTATAGCAAACGTTTATTTATATACTCAACTTATAATAGAGTGCTCCAAATGCAAATTATAAAACAAAAGATTGGAAATCAGAAAAAAAACAAAAGCCTTTGTGCAGTTGATCCTGTTTCTCCTGCCTGATGACCTGCCATTTTGTTCTTCTAATTACACTGTGGGATGAACAATTCGGATACGCCTGTGCAGGTTGTTTGTGGAGCCTGCTTGATATTAAATTTTAAATTTGCCGTCTACACTTTATCACATTAACCCTTTAATGTCAGGCTATCGCTGCTGAATCAAGGGTTTCCTGACCTTACTAGCCACGAACAGCTGATTAAGACATAGTGTCTCACCGAGTCAGCTGGTCAAAGGAACTTGATCAGCTGGCTTTTCACCATAACTCCGCGACCATTCGTGCTACCGAAAAAAATTCAAACGGTTCCTGAAAGCTCAGAAATTACACTTCACAGTCATGTAGTGGTATTATGGTATTTGTTGCCGGACGCCGGTACTTTTGAAGTACGCTGTGTCTCCTTCGACATGTTTGGAGGTTTAAGGTTAAAGTGTGTCCACTCTTTACTATGTTTTCCGTCACTCATTTTCCTCACTGTTCCGGCGTGTAGCCTCTATGGCAGTGTTTTTCAACCTTTTTTGAGCCAAGGTACATTTTTTCATTGAAAAACTCACGAGGCACACCACCAGCCAAAAATGTTAAAAAAAATGATACTCTGTAGCCTATATTAACAATATAGTCATTCTTATCAAAGTGTCTTGAATAGGAATCAAATAAAGACAAAAGATATATAATATATATCTTCTTTCAAATAAAAAGTGCACGTAACATGTCCACTTCAAAAACACAGCTTGAACATGACAAATGCCACAACAATGTGGTCTTATAGTAGAAAACTTCAGTGTTTTGCAAACTCTAATTCTGTCCAAAAGCATTCTGTTACCAGGAATAACACAACACAACCATACATGAGATAGAGGCAAGCTAATGCCAGTTTAATATCATCATCATGCATAAGTCCCTCGTACAATGTTTTAATGGATGAAGGTTATCATTGTTAAGTATTATATGTACGTTTCAGGTGGCTCTCATGTTGCAAAACTACCGCTGAGAACTGTCGGTCTGAACATTCAACCGGTGCTTTGCATGCCTCCAGTTTCTTGCTGTCAGGTTTTAAAAATGTTTCTGGTGAAGGAGTTGCTTTCACGCCTCCGCTAGTGACGATACTCCCTGGCCAATGAGTGGCATGCTGTACTCCACATTATATTTTTGTATCGCCTGGGATCGCTTAGAACCTCGGGTGAGTGAGTACGGAAAACGGACCGGCAAAGTGTACCTGATTCTAATGGAGATGCCGTCAAATCGCAGGGAGTCGTTCCGTATGTAAACGTGGCTTAATTCTCTTGTCTCTATGTGCAGTGCGGTTAGCTACCTACTGCTATCTACTACAGCACAGGCACTCGTGGCATATTAGGTGAAACTGGATAATTTCCCACGGCACACCTGACGATCTCCCACGGCACACTAGTTGAAAAACACTGCTCTATGTAACGTGCAACTTCCTTAGCTCCTGTCTCCAAGCGAATTTTGCAGGAGCCCCTCCCTCTCTAGTATTTGTTTACTCACTGCACAGTGTGTCCGTGGACCCTCCCCTCCCGCTCAGTGTAGACGATCATATGCTACCATTAATCTTAACCAATCACGTGCAGCTTCCACCAAAAAAACAAAAAAAACAAAAAACATATGAAACGAACGAAAAGAAAAAAGAAACGGCTCACTGTCAGGAGCCGGCTCCCATCGTTCACTTCAAAGAGCCGGCTCTTAGAACCGGATCGTTCCCGACCGACCCATCACTTCTATGAATGGCTGCAGGAGCCATGGTGCATGTGTGAGTAATGGTGTAATGCTTTGTATTCACAAGCATTCTCGAAAATACGTTTCTACTGCAGGTCTATATTTAGTCACTAATAAGGGATTAAAGTTTAAAAAAATATTTTGATGGAGCCCCTCGGTCCTGGGGGAGGCGGGCCTTCCGGTACCGAACCATCGCTAGTGCTAATGGCCCGTGCTCGCTAGCAAACCAGTTCTGGTAGCTACAGCTGAAGTAAAGGCAAAAATAACAGCTGAAATTCTCAGCAAGCACAACACACACAGACACACAGAGAACAGTGGAGGGGTGGAAATGCATGTCAGCGATAGTTGCCACCCGTCCCGTAAAGTACGGAACCCCGCATGTTACGGGGTTCTGTATTTTACGAGACAGGTGGAAACTCTAGCGATGATCCACTCTGTGTTAAATATAACGCCATAGTTAAAGAAAATCTGTGTGTGTGTGTGTGTGTGTGTGTGTGTGTGTGTGTGTGTGTGTGTGTGCATGCGTGATTCACACTCCAGTCCAGTAGGTGGCGGTGATGCAGTTCTATGTTGGTTTGCCAGCCACCAATAAACCCACAAAAAAAACGACGGAGCACTAATGCTGCTAATGCTAGTGAGGAGCGCCGCTTACACGGAGACAACCAGAGGTGGCAAAAGTACTGACATTCTGTACTTAAGTAGAAGTACAAGTACTTGTGTTAAGAAATACTTTGGTAAAAGTCGAAGTACTGGTTCAACTTCTTTACTTAAGTAAAAGTAAAAAAGTACAGGCTCTGAAATTTACTCAAAGTAAGAAAGTAAAAGTAGCTCTTTGGAGGACGTTTCTACCTGCTATTTTCGTGTAAAGCTGACTGAACCTTATTATATATTATTGTAATAATATAAAATAATACATGAGAACACAAACGTTATTCCATCTAAATTTTAATTCTAATTAATGTACTCAGCTTGAATCACAATCTGTGAAAGGGAATTTAAACACAGCTCTATTCTCTGTGTCCTCCATAGTAGAGGGTGACTGTGCCTCCACCTAAACACCAACATGAGGATACTCAGGGGTTACAGTGGGATTCAGAAGGTGGAGGAACCCTAAGATCAGCTGTAGTGGCTCTGCATGGGGAGAAGAATCACAGCTTTCTATTGTGAGCTCCAGTAAATGATGTTGGTGTGCAGGCTGTGATCAGCTGACCTGCTGCTGCTGCTCTGAGGTTTACTGCTCTGTGTGGATGAACTGAAGTCACAAAGATGTAACCCAGTATTTCACAGCTATCTGAGCTGATCTCCATCCCCTACACTGACAGCATACAGTGAATGAATCTCAGCATCAGCAGCTTTGATTCAAACTCATCTCTGCTGCACTGATGTAACCTGTAACTCTGACCATGAACACAAAGTGCACCAACACAGAGCTTTACTGTAAATACAGTACAAGATAACCTGTTTATTACGTACTAAACTGCAGTATTTTCATACAATCTTTGAATAACACAAAGTCAGCATACTTCAGTTTATTTTCCAGTCCTTACCTTTAATTCTAACCTCTCTTCTTCCTCTCCTGTCCCCTTTCTCCATCTCTGAGTGAACTTCTCTCTCTTTGCTCTCCCTGAAATGCAGCAGCTCTTCTTTTAGCTAGCAGACACACTGTGTGACAAACTGCACACACTTTGTGTGTTTGCTGATATTTGTTGAGCATTTAAAAACGTTGCATTTATCTGCCACACGTTACTCCCTTCATGCTCGCTCCTCTTCAGTACCGCTAGCTAAGCTGTTTGTGTCCTGCGAGCATAACTTACGGACTCGGTCCGGCCCGCTGTGACCCCTGATTATAGCGCTATAAATGAGACATTAATTATATGGGTTTGTGTATTTAATCCCTTTGTACCCGATAAGCCCCGGTGATGGAGGATACACCAGTATGATTGTCTCTTATATGTTAATGTTCCTCCGGCTCAGATCGCTTGATGACTGACGGCGCACTGACCGAAAACGCAAACTTCTCCCTGACGTGTTAAAAAGTAACGAGTCTGTTTTGAAAATGTAAGAAGTAGAAAGTACCGATACT
The DNA here is from genome assembly GCF_007364275.1 of Archocentrus centrarchus. NCBI lineage: Eukaryota > Metazoa > Chordata > Actinopteri > Cichliformes > Cichlidae > Archocentrus > Archocentrus centrarchus. Next base: position 159,653 of record NW_022060278.1, on the reverse strand, counting down.
TGTGTAAAAATGTAGGGAGTAAAAGTAAAAAGTACTCAGAAAAATAAATACTCAAGTAAAGTACAGATACCTAAAAAATCTACTTAAGTACAGTAACGAAGTATTTGTACTTCGTTACTTCCCACCTCTGGAGACAACCATAGGTGGCAAAAGTACTGACATTCTATACTTAAGTAGAAGTACAAGTACTTGTGTTAAAAAATACTTTGGTAAAAGTTGATGTACCGGTTCAACTTCTTTACTGAAGTAAAAGTAAAAAAGTACAGGCTCTGAAATGTTCTCAAACTAAGAAAGTAAAAGTAACTCTTTGGAGGACGTTTCTACCTGCTATTTTTGTGTAAAGCTAACTGAACCTCATTATATATTATTGCAATAATATAAAATAATACATGAGAATACAAATTATTCCAATCTAAATTTTAATCCTAATGAATGCACTCAGCTTGAAACTGTTATGTAGGACACAAACTGTGAAAGGGAATTTAAACACAGCTCTATTCTCTGTGTCCTCCATAGTAGAGGGTGACTGTGCCTCCACCTAAACACAAACATAAGGATACTCAGGGGTTACAGTGGGATTCAGAAGATCAGCTGTAGTGGCTCTGCATGGGGAGAAGAATCACAGCTTTCTATTGTGAGCTGCAGTAAATGATGTTGGTGTGCAGGCTGTGATCAGCTGACCTGCTGCTGCTGCTCTGAGGTTTACTGCTCTGTGTGGATGAACTGAACTCACAAAGATGTAACCCAGTATTTCACAGCTACAGATGCAGCCACTGAAAATTTCCGGCCGATCCGTGACGCGACCTTGGCCGGTCCTTGGCCGATTCGTGGCCGAACCTCGGCCTAAACGCGATCCCCCGCTAATGACGTAGGAATTCCGGCCACTGGTGGGAACGCCCCTAAGCAGCATTTGGGGAAAATGGTGGTAATGTCTTGTTTATCCACCAGGAGGAGCAGTAATAGTGGAAGCGCATTCATTAGCAGCCCGCTGTATACTGTACCAAGGATCCTCACATCATTGAACTATAATTGTAAGCGGAACTGTCCATTAAAAACAATAGAAAGATGAGAGTAAAGCGGTCATTATAGTGGAGCGGTGAGTATTGTCTGGAGGGACGGGCTGGGCTTGAAGTTCAGCCCGGGACCTCGGACAGGCTGTGAGCGCTGCACCGCCAGCGAAACTGGGTAAAAAAATAATTAAAATAATTCTGATCACCAGCCGGTTTGGCCTGGCAATGACCTGGGAAGCCTTATCCTCTCATCAGTGTCACATTGTTCTTCCAAGTCTTCTCAATGTTAAGCTTTTTGTTTGTTTATATTTTCCCTTTTATTTTATAATCAAAACTGCGACCAAAATGGCTATAAAAGGCCTTTTCTTAAAGGATAAAGTGGTGTTTGAGCCACAGTTACGACGGAGCGGCGGCTCTTTGAAATGGGACGCAGCCTTCCTGCTGCAGACAGCTAGCAGCAGGAACCGGACGCGCCAGGTTAGCCTAAGAAGCTACTGAGGCGTCCGTGACAACCACCATAGAAACAGCCTTTTAAGACCGTTTTAAAAACATCCTCAGAGTTCAAACGAGCAAAAATATATGATTTGAAACAGTTACAGCCGCAGAGCTGTGGCGGCTTCTTTAAACGTTGTTTACATAGATGATCATGAATGATACGATGTAGCTAGCAGTGTAGCTAGCAGTGAATGAGGTGACGTCATTGTGTGCGCATTTCACAGCTGTCTGTCTCAGTCTGTTGTTGTTATTATTCTAATTAACATGTGTTTACTTTCTCTGGACCATCTCAGGTCCACCGTTACAATTTCAGCCTACAAAATGATTTAAATATGAACACACACTCTAACATCAGTGCGCTTTATGAAGTCCAATCCTTAAAATAAATATTATGTTTGTAAACATTCATGTCTCTGAAATAAGTACAGATGTTCATGTTTGTCATTACCATTTTATTTGTTTAGAGAATTGTGAACTTCACATTGTGTATCTAATCAGAGTCTCAGCAACCTTCAGTCAGAGACTGAGACTGGATCACAGCTTTAACCTCTGCAGAGTCACAGACAGACACAAACCTTCCAAATCACACACAAGCAGCCCAGTCTCATCATTTTTGGATGCCTCTACGGTACACTACACTGTGATCAATATATTAAAAATTATAAATGAAAAGATAACATTCACATAAAGCTGTTTGAAAGTAAAATTAATAGGTACTTTCCAATAATATTTTTAAGGATCTCTGTCAGAGACCAGACAGAGCCATGACTCTCAAGAACCAGAGACTGAAATATGGAAAGAAAAAAAAAATCCCTATGAGAAATAAATGTGCAACAGTAAATATTTTGTGCAGTGGAAAATAAACGTTTTGAATCAAAAGCTTCGGATATCATCAAACCAGAAATATAGAACTCATTTTTTTCTTTAATAACACACCTTAGCATGCAGTAATATGACACGTTTCCAAACAACAATACATAGATTTTATTCAATGTTTTGATTGTGGCAGTGAAAACACATGTTGCTGTGCACTGAGACCATGAAGCACACTTCTCTGAAGCAGCTTCTTCTTCTTCTTGGCATCAAAACAGAGGTGGGAGAAATCTACCAAAAGGAGAAAGAACATCTGAGGTGAAACCAGTCAGGACAAATGATTAAATTATATATAGTAGTTCAATACAGCCTCTCAGGTAGCTTTGTGCTGATTTCAGCTCACTGCTCCTGTCTGTGGACCCGTGGTTTTTATGTTTGTAACCACTTAACTTCCATTCATCTATTTAACTCAGGGAGGAGAAATGTCAGGTTGGTGCAGGCTGGTGAGTTTAGGAGGGAGGTGCGTTTGGTTCTCTGTTGTCATTATCTGAAAGATTTGGTTCACCCTGTGGCTGGGCTGTATCTGGGGTTATGTTGGACCTGTCACACTTAGCAAGTTTCCCAGGTTGGTCTTTATGGTTTAGAACTTCTAGCTCTGGAGCAGCATCTGTGGCTGTGTAGGGTCCTGTTGGTTTTTGCTGTTTCTCCAGATCTGCGTTGGAAATTAGGTTATTGATCTCAGTGCATTCCCAAACAGGCTGAACAAGGTTATATATCGTCACCCTCCTAAAAAAATGGTCAAAGACATTTTTAAAATTTTATTTTTGTCTAAATTAAATTTTCAACATTCGGTTCAGTTTTTTGTGTTTTCTGAAAAGCCTGAAAAAAATCAAGGGAGGGTGACGACATGTTTCATGGCTAAATAACATAACTGCTGCAGTCTGATGGTGACAGCGAGATCTGAAGCAGTGGGTGACGAGGAAGAGGAGGAATACAACAATTTGAAGAGATCCCTCAGTCTACAGTCAGCACAAAGGCTACATTAGTGGCTGTTTGAGTTTCCTTCCATCTGCTGTGAACCTGAAGCACGGAGAACACAAAACATCTCTTCCAAATCTGGGATCTCAATTACAAATTTGTTCTTATTAAAGGTGAAATATGTGTTGTGACCTGGCTTTTTATACACCTGGCGACCCTGGGTCATCAGTGGTAACCCATCCCCACCCCCACACCCATCCCACACACATTCCGATCTACTGGCCCCGTGTACATAACAAAAGGTGGCCTAATGAGATGTAAACTGCCATTTGGAGGCGCTTGGTAGAAAAAGGAGTAGTGTGAAAATGCTGGTAGTTCTAGTGGTCCAAGTTGTTCACCCACTCTACTCTAAGTCTCAGAGTGGGCTTGCTTTGTGGCCTGAACTTGAGTTCAAGCTTCTCCAAACTCCACTGGTGTTGCTCTGCAGTAGCTGGTCCTCCATCTTCTTTCTGTAGGTGTTTTTTCCATCCCTGATTTTCCTTCTGAGATCCTTCTGCACAGCTCTCAGCTCCTCCTTATTTCCTGATCTAAAGGCTCTCTTCTTCTCCTTCAGGAGAGCCTTTGTTCAGAGCCACAGTTATGTATAACAAGTAATACTCAAGTGAATGTTAAACATGTATTAAAAGAAAAATGATTCAGCTCAGCTCACAAGAAACTGCTGGATACTATTCTGGAAATGCCTAATGAATACAAGGCCACTGTGAGCAATGACAAACCTTTAAACATGATAATCAAAAAGTACACATTAAGTATCATTGCTCACCTTTATTTATGAGAGTGTCACTTCTCAAAATGATTGCATGCTGTCAGCTCTCATGGGTGAAGTTTGGCTTTGAGGGTTGGAGAAGAAGCTTTCCAGCACCTTTGGATTTCCAATTCAGTTCTGAAAGAGCAAAGACACAAACTACAATGATGTATGAACTGGACATGTTTGATTGTTGCTGCAGCACAAAACAGGTTTATAAACTGAATCAGTAACAAAATTATGGTGTTGAAAGTAAGTAGCCTGATGATTCTAGATTAGTGACTCCAAAGCAGGCTGAGTCAAAACCTGAGATGGAGACTGGGTTTGTTTAAAGCTGAGGACAGTGAATCAGTCCCTGCTCACTGACAGGATTCCCAGAGTCTGGAAGCTTCTCCATGATGGGAATGTAATACACTGCAAGTTTCAGCTCATTCTCAGGTGCTGGCAGGTTTCATGGATCCTCGTGTTTGTCACAGAGGATTAAAGGCAGCCAGACTTTCAGTTTTATGTGTATAGTGCCAAATCACAACAGTCACCTCAAGGCTCTTTCCACAGAGGAGCTGAAGGCTCTGCATCCCATTCTACTCTTAAGTATCATAGGAACCACAAGTAAGCCAGCAGTCTGAAGTATAAACAGACTGCTCTTTGTTTAAATATTGAATATAAGAAACTTGTAAATATAAGGTTTGTTTACAGTGAATATAAAGAAATCACGGGAACCTCCCCAGCAGTCTAGGCCTATAGCAGCATAACTAAGAGAGGCTTCAGGGTCACCTGATCCAGCAACTGTGTTCAGACCAGTATCATTTTATTTTACATTGTGATAAGCCTGGGTCAGTTCAGTGCAGATTAAATGAAGCACTGTACTCGCAGATATTGAATATGGATGCACTGAAGCTCATCAGGATATTTATTTGGAATCTGTGGCTGAAAATAATCATTTTACTTAACTAGTAAGTCCAGAAGCTCATATTTCTGTCATAACATTGTTTAAATAGTGAACGCTTTCCTACGATATCCGCTAACATTTGCACAGAAAATTTAAGCTAGCGTCTCAAAGACGGCAAAACCCGCAATAATCTCTACAAATGCATCTCAGAGTTGGGATATCAGCGCTCTCTTACACCACATTAATCTAATTTCAAGTGCTTATTGAACTCACGGCCGTAATAATATCACTATATAAACGCTGTCCATTGAAATCCTCTTACCTGAACACTGCAGCATCCGCCGGAAGTCAGCGAGCATGGCTTCTGTAGTCCTTCTTCTGTAGTCCTTCGTCTGTAGTCCTTCTCTGTCAGTGATCCTCCGTTAGAACGATAACTACCTTCTCGACTGACTACGAGGTGCAGACGGCCCTTGCTGGCCCATATTTACAGGCCTGAAAACCGCTAATAAAGTCAGTAATTACCTGATAACATCCGAAGCGGGTGAACTAATGCAATTAGCTGGACAGCAACGGGAATACGCGTGACCATGGTTACGGCCGATGGGGTGATGGGTACTGTAGTTCATTTATTTATTCATCGTTGGTTCATGGATTTAACACAGAGGGAAAACGGCTTCAGACCACGGAACTCACAGAAAAAATTGGACACCGAATATAGCACTAACCATAAACACGTAAATATAAATTTAGACCTAAAAAGCCCCACAAATGTCATCGTTACAACCATAAGCAGCACCCCACATTAAATGAAACGAGGAGAAATTCATGTCAAAAGGAAAAGTGGCGGTTAAGGATCGCAATTAAAGGCATAATTCAGCTTCTGAGCTTCCAGTTCAAAAGAAAAGGGGGGAAAAAAGGGGGACAGGGCCAAAAAAAAAAAAAAAAAAACTATACTGCAGCTTAGAAGCCGTGCTCAGAGGCACGAACTTTATCCCACTGCATTTCAGGCAGGTTAGAAGTCGTGCCGAGTAACACGAAAAAAAGAGGGAATTCGTGTTCATGAGCACGAATCAATAGATTAAATTTCGTGACTACTGCACGAACTGCCGTGAGACCGGGTTGGCTCAGCGCAGCACCGCTTCTTTTTTAACCTACTGTATTTATTTACTTATTTAGTTAAAAGATGAAGTGAAACAAAGGAATCTTTTGGTGATTCGCAATGGAAATGTGTGAAAGGTCATACTGACAAAAATTTTAGGCATCTATTTTAGGTTTTCAAAACTTGATACTTCACCAAAACTTTTTTGAATCACAGAACTCAACGTTTTTGTTAAGAAGGCGCCACCTTTTGGTGACAGTCTACAATTGAGGGAAAGGGGTGTGTTCATGCTGGAAAGTAGATACGCCCAGGAGAAGGAGGGGGACTTCCAGCCCGACGACAGCCGGACGTCGGCCAGCTGGGGGCTGGACTTCAGCTGGCCGACGTCTGGCTGGATGCGGCAACATTAGGTGGCTGCATCTGTATCTGAGCTGATCCCCATCCCCTACACTGACAGCATACAGGCTGTAGAAATGTTGGATTCAGTGAATGAATCTCAGCATCAGCAGCTTTGATTCAAACTCATCTCTGCTGCACTGATGTAACCTGTAACTCTGACCATGAACACAAACACTGTGCTCCAGTCCAACACAGAGCTTTACTGTAAATACAGTACAACAAGCTAACCTGTTTATCACACACTAAACTGCAGTATTTTCATACAATCTTTGGATTACACAAAGTCAGCATACTTGCATCAGCATCACATCTCTGAGTGAACTTCTCTCTCTTCTCTCCCTGAAATACAGCAGCTCTTCTTTTAGCTAGCAGACACACTGTGTGACAAACTGCACACACTTTGTGTGTTTGCTGATATTTGTTGAGCATTTAGAAACGTTGCATTTATCTGCCACATGTTACTCCCTTCATGGTCGCTCCTCTTCAGTAGCGCTAGCTAAGCTGTTTATGTACTGCGAGCACAACTTACGGACTCGGTCCAGCCCGCTGTAACCCCTGATTATAGCGCTATAAATGAGACATTAATTATATGTATTTAATCCCTTTGTACCCGATAAGCCCCGGCGATGGAGGATACGCCAGTACGATTGTCTCTTATGTGTTATTATTCCTCCGTTTATGTTCAGATCGTTTGATGTTTGATGGCGCACTGACCGGAAATGCAAACTTCTCTCTGACGTGTTAAAAAGTAACGAGTCTGTTTTGAAAATGTAAGAAGTAGAAAGTACAGATACTTGTGTAAAAATGTAGGGAGTAAAAGTAAAAAGTTCTCAGAAAAGTTAATACTCAAGTAAAGTACAGATACCTAAAAAATCTATTTAAGTACAGTAACGAAGTATTTGTACTTCGTTACTTCCCACCTCTGGAGCCAACTGAGCGCTGCAGAGTTTAAACGAAGCATCGACATTTTTTATAATCGAATTAATCGAGTTAATCGATGAATCGTTGCAGCCCTACTCCAGACACAGACTTGAACTTAAATCACACAGCTTTATTGCTGGAACACAAAATACAGACTTTCATGAGGACTAGAACACAAACTAGAACAGAAGCACACAGCAGGAAAACTATGAAGACATCGCGACGAGAACTAAGTGAAAACACGGACAACTGGCTGATTCCAGAATAAAGAGCATTACAATAGTCTAAGTGGGAAATAATAAAAGCATGAATTAATGCCATATTCAGCTTCATCATGTTTAGGATGTGTGTCTGAAGCTCTGTAACCATCCAGTGGCTTTAATGTTAGATTTGTACATTTGTACCTGAGGCTGAATCAGGATTCACATTATTGTAGTCAGAGCTCTCCTCTGCAGCATCATGTCTCCCTGTTAAGAGCAAAGCATCATGTGATTTAATAACACACACACCCTCTTTCCTCTAACATCACAGCTTACAATCCAATAATTATGGGTCATATTTTATTACTTACTCCTCTCATCAAGCTGAATAGTAGATGCTGCATTACTGTGTTCACCTGCTGCTCCCCCTGAAATAATAATGTTGCATTAATTTTAACAGTCATAATCATTTAACCTCTCAGAGGTCCATTAAAGTTCATACTGTACCACTTTGAGTGTTTCCAGAGTTTCTGACTGATTCATAGACACAAAGATCTCCTACAGGGCAGCGAAAAAGAAGAAATAAAGTCAAATTTATTTCCTTTTGTTGGGTTTGTGTGTCTGTATCTTGAGCACTAACTGAGTGTTGATAGTTGTAAAGTTTTCATTTTGGGGCTGACCGTGGAGAAGAGAGGAGTAAACTTGAGTTTCACTTTGGTCGGCTGTTTGGGGCGTAGCAGAGCCTTGATTGATGTTTGGAGACTGCATGAAGCTGAAACATGGACTGTAAATGTAACAAAGCACATGTATCGAATCACTGTGTTTACAAATGGACAAAGACAGTGCTGTACAAACCTGTGACCACATGGATCTGTCAGAAAAGGAAGAAAACATGTTTTAGAATCACTTTAAATCAGCAGAAACTGTTTTCAGTAAGTTATCAACATGTAAAGGTCTCACCTTTTATCCTTGTGCGGCAGCACATACAGCACAGCAGCACAGCAACAATCAGTGAACTTCCACAAACCAGTCCAACCATGAACGGCACAAGAAACGACCAGCATTCACCTCTGAAACCTCAAATTATAAATAACTTTGAATAAATCATATTTACTCTGTGTGTAACTTTAACATCCAGACACAAGAACAACACCCACCACTGTTACAGACTCACAAAAACCAACATGTAAAAGAATAAAACAACATGAACGCTGGAAATAACTAAACATGTTCAGGATGTCGTGGGCAACATGGCTGATCAGAGGTCAGTGAGTTTATAAAACAGCAATTGTGGGTCAAAAAGTGAGTTACAACAGTTTAAATACACCAAACATGTTTTTGGAAATCACTTTTTTAACACAACACCTGCTGTGGGGTACAGAGGGTTAAAACACAGAACTCGAATTTATTTAGATCTTTTTAATACAATAACCTGTGATCTGTTCACAGTTTTGTTCTCCGATGCTTCCATACGGCAATTATTGGTTAACCGCAGTGAACCGTTCAACCTCTACATGAGATATAATGCTTTTTGGTCCTAAATCATAAATTTATTCAACACTGTGTGCTGAATCCAAACTCACCAGTCTTGTTAATCCAGACTGACTGACTGTCCTCTGTGTAGTAAACTGGGTCTCCTCTTCCTCCTCTGCACCTGTAGAGTCCTTCCTGTGAGACTCTGATTTGTCCATTTGAGAGGAAAACTGCATCTTGTGTGGTCAGAGGTTCAGAGTGTTTCTCATCTCTGTACCAGTAGTATTTCCAACCAGATGATGATGATGATGGTGATGATAGGCTCACAGAGCAGGTCAGGCTCACACTGCCCCCTACTGGAACAGCTGTGTTATCAGCTCTCAGTTCAGCCTTTGGTTTATCTGCAGTTCAGTTTAGAACAAGAACAGAACAAGAAAATGAATCAGAACAATTTAAAGAACTGCATGGAAATAATATCACAAAACCTTGATGATGGAGACACAACACACCGTACAACTGTTACACAAAATACTCATTTAATCAGCACTTTGAACCTTTTATATGTACTTTGCTGTATTTAAAAATAATTAAAGATATATTTCAAATGCTGTAATGAATTTGAAGTGTGACTGAGTTTATTGATCAGTGATGAGAAGACGACTCTAGAAGAAAGATAAAAACTTCTGAATCCTGATGAGTCAGAAACACGAGGAAACATTAACATTTCTGAATTTGCCAGCTTGTAAATAAAAAGTCTTGTGACACTAATTCACTCCAACATGAACTCATCAGCTTCATTTTGTGATACACATTAAAATCCTTCAATGTAATGTGTCTGAGTGATATCTGAGAATGAATCTCAATAATCTGAATGATAACATACCAGCACATATAAAACAGATAATATTGATGAAATGAATCCAACTTACATGATACAGTCAGTGTGATGGTATCACTCCACCCTGTTAACAAATAGTCCCTTCTGCCCCGGCATCTGTATCCTCCACTGTCAGACTCAGCAGCTCTGCTGATTCTGTATTCACTGGATGTTGGAGGTGTGTTTAACTTGGCTGGACTCCATTCATACGTCCACTGAGTTCCTCCACCTCCCTGAATCTCACATCTGACAGTGACTGTCTCACCGCTGAATATCTGAGTCCAGGATGGCTGCAGGATCACAGTGGGCTTAATGGGATCTGTTCACATAAAAATATCTAGTTAGGAGACAAATACAAACATGAAAATTCTGCTTACTGAAAAACAGCTGATTCATAAAATAAAAATAAAATCTGAAACTTTTTATGGTAAAAAGTGTTTTTCTTGAATCCAGACAGTATGATACTGTAACCAGCATCTGAACATTGTGAAGTTAATGTTGTTTTTGGTAGTTGATATCAAAATGTTTTTAAAGGCACAAAAGGTTTTTTGAATATCCACCCATCCATCTCCTTCCACTTATCTGCATCAGGGTTGCAGAGGTGCTGGAGCCCATCCCAGCTAACATAGGGCGAGCGGCAGGGTACACCCTGTATAGGTAACCAGCCTGACGCAGGGCTAACACAGAGAGACAGACAAGCATTCAAGTTCACACCTATGGGCAATTTCGAATCATCAGTTAACCTAATGTCAGGAACTGCTTGTCTTTGGACTAGGGATGTGACAACTAATTGTCACTAGTTGGTACCAGACGTACTAGTCATTAACCTAATTGTAAAAGATTTTAATAGTGCCGGTAAATGTTTGTCCTAAATGTTATGCAGCCATCTGCCACCAGATGGCACTCCAGCCCTGAGATCATTAACGAAAAATGCCATAACTGATAATCTTGGCCTGATATTTTTATTAGGTCTAATATCATTAGCTATTTTTGTTTTACAACGTAACCTGAAGCACACCTCCGGAAACACCCTTCCTTTCCTACATTTCCGCCTACTTCCCTCCTAAGTTTGTACAAAGAAGTAAAAAAAAAAAAAACTAGAGGGACAAATGTGTTTCCACCTTAAAAAAAAAGAGTAGGACCCAGGAGGGGAAAAGAGCCAGCATTTTATGTTTCTGTCGGCCGGGACTGCATGTAAAACACTGGGACACGACCAAAAGGAAATTAACACACACAACGGACCTGCACAAGCATAAACGCTACAACATAGGCCACTTACGTACTTTAGGTTACGTCGTAGCAGCTGAAGTCCGAATCAGGGGTGAGCTGGAGGAGGAGGCTGGGGGAGAGGGAGGCCTGGGCTCCACTGCTCGAGATGCCGCCCCGGATAAGCGGAAGAAAATGGATGGATGTTTGTACTGTACTGTGTTGATGCGTGTCATGACTTGTAAAACAACGAGCATCGGTCATAATGCGCGGCACAATGCGTCACACTTAAGTTCATAGGCGTAGGAACCGGGGGGATGCCCCCCCCCAATATTGGAGACTGGCGCATTTGTCCTACCCAGAAAATTTTTTAACTCGCGTGCTTTTATTTTGAAAGCGCAACATAGCGTCATGCCGCTGGGCTGCCCCCGCCCCCCTCTGAACGGCTCGGAGTGTTTGGGAGACAGCGGCAGGAGTCAGAAACTCTGAATGAGGTAAAACGCTCTGTCGGGAATGTTACCATAAATATGGCTGTTTGTCAGTTTACTTTCATACAGAGGATAAAGTTTACTTACTGAACAAGAAGACAATTTGCAATGAATTTCAAATGAGAAGCGGAAAATCATTTTGGCTCTTCTGCTTAGGCCAATGTTTTTAACCTTTTTTTTGGCTAAATGCAGGGCTGTAAAGAGGCACACAGCTTGTCTATTAAATGTGTGAGGTATCACTTTTATTATTTTCTTTTGGTTATTATTTTTATTGATATTTTTTTGATTTAGTAGATTAGAGTTTCAAACTGAATAGGCATATTTTAATAGCTGTTTTTTTTTTAACTTAAGGTTGATATTAAAAAGTGAATAATTTGTTCATTACATTATCTGTGAGGATTCTTAATGTCAGAACGTTGTTTAAAGAACCAGTTCTGTTGCCAGTCAACCTACATAAATTTTTGACTATTATTAAATGTTTTCAACCAATAAAACATAAACTTTGCACTACTGTGCGTTACTTTTGTACTGAAATATTTAGCTTGCTAGTATATGAAGGAGTGTGAGGGCCACATTGAGAAAAAAAAATCATTTTGAGACTAAAGTCAAAATCGTTGGAAGTCGTCATTTCAAGTCAAATAACGGCCACAGCTGCTATACTCTCTACAAAATGCCTTGGGTAGAAACAACTTGATCAGCTGTGTTATTGTGTCTTGTGGTTCTGCATGTCCCCTCTGTACTGTACGAAGGTGCAGGCATCCTTCCATCTAAACCGTTGCCAGTTTGTGTGGTTTTCCTTCTGAGCAGATGCAGCTTTCTGCACTCTCTCTTTAACATCCTCATACTTATCACTACATCGTGTTTATGTACAAAAAGAGAAATCATATCCTTGTTACTAAACCAAATCTAAAGTATAGTTTCACTAACTCATAATACAAGACATTCTGGAGGGTACAACAGACGTGTCGTGGCAGTTGTTTGACTTGAAGCAACTTTAATCTGCACATTTTGACTTTTTCTCAAAATTTTGAATTTATTCTCAGAATGCACAATTTATTTTGCACAATTTATTTTACTCCTTTGTACTAGTACCAGTGCGGCCAGCTGATAAAGTAAGCCCTCCAGCCTGGAATGACATGGTCATTATGCTTCATTAAAGACTCAAGCCATTTTGTTTGGTGGTTTGTCCAACATATACAGTATGTCAATTATACATGCAATAATATAGGTGTACACAACACTATTTTTCCAAGAAACATTTGAAGAAGGAGAAAGTAAAAGATCAAATAGCATTTTTTATGCTATTTTTATGTATTTACGGCTCTGTCAGGTTTCCGATATGTGTCCCCCCCAATAGTAAACTCCTTCCTACGCCCTTGCTTAAGTTGCAATTAATTGATTTTTTTGAATGTTATTTTACAATATTCAATGATGCTTGAACATCGTTTGCAGTAAAGTGTTTTCATATATTTAATATCAATTGATTTTAAGTTTTTTTTCTTCCTTGTTTGTAGTGTAACAAGCAGTGTTCACAATGCACGATACGCTGTGCCACACAGTTAAGCAGCATTTAAAGTGAGATTCATTATAGAAGAATGTGATTAATGGTTTCAAATGCCTTTGTGTAGACAGATTTTGACATTGTCCTTTAAACAGGCATAACATTTAATTTGATATCCAAGTGTTTCTTAGTCTTAGACTAGTCGGTTAGTCTAATTTTTTCCCCTTGTTTAGTCGACTAATAAATTGTCACCAGGAACATCCCTGCTTTGGACTGTGGGAGGAACCCGGAGTACCTGGGAAACCCCCACGTAAACACGGGGAGAACATGCAAACTCCACACAGAAAGGCCCGGGCCAAGAATCTGTGTTTAATTGTTGTTTCTGTTTGTTTTTTTCCTTTTTCTAGAGCTAGACGGACACTTTGAGAGCGGATTCTCTGTTAAAGTCATTCCTGACAGTTTTAAAGAGACTTGGATCTCCAACAAAACTAAATAAGTTCTTCTATTTGCCCATTTCCACCTCCCCAAGTCATTTTAGTGACAGGAAGAGAAACTGAAGGACAGACAGACAACATCACAGGGCGCTGTTCCTGTTCCATCTCAGGAATACTGCCAAGATATACAACCTTTCCCGACTCGCTCCGAAAAAACACTTTAATGCAATTTTCCTCGACTTCCCACAAAAATAAAGATAAGACAAGATCAGACGTGCAGCTACATACTTTCTGAGGTGTATGTGGACACATTTTTAGCCCCCCCCAACCCATGCACGCACACATGCACACACAAAAACGCACCCTCTCAAGGTCTACTGTGTTCATGTGTGCAGATTTCACTTATTCATGAACTTATAATATAAAAGACTTCTATTACAGGCTTTTATTTTCCATCCGTCCATTTTCTTCTGTTTAAACAGGGTCAGGTCACGGGGGCAGCAGCCTAAGTACGGAGACCCTACTTAGGATTTGCCACCCTGTAAAACCTAAGTGGGGGGGGGGGGGGGGGGGGGGGGCAACAGGCGGAGGAGAGGTGAAGGAGCGCAGGGACGCCTAATCAGCGCCGTTCCTCCATTACTGATCATATCATACGCACAGCTGTTAAATACAGAATATGCCGACTAACATAATTTCCCTGCATCACTTTGCCCCCTCCCTAGTGCGGCACCAGTGGATAAGATAAGATAAAACTTCCCACGACGGGGAAATTTGCTTATTACAGCAGCTCAAGTACAGAGAACAAGGATGAAATATAATAAATGAAATAAAATAGAAAACACTATATACATAAGATATATATCAATGCACATATATATGAACACATATCCATCAAAACACTATATACAGATATCAGTTAATATTATTAACAATATTATCAGCTCATCCAGAATTCTGCTGTAAAGTGATGTAGGATACATTTTAGGGGTCTCCATATTCCTTTTTGACTGCAAATTAAAACCCAATTAAAACCCATTTTTACCAACAAATCACAGGGTTGAGCAGGTTCTGATGCAGGCTGTTCATTAGACATCTTAGTAGCACACAAATAGTTAAAAACACACAGACAGTAGCATAGTGAAGACTGAGATACACACACAGAATAACAGGAAAGAAGAAAGAACCTGTTGATCATGCCCCGGCTTCCTCATCACTCCCTCCGACCGAGGAGAGCCCGTGCTGAGATTAAGTATGAGTCCAAATAAAATCAAACTGTCCAAATGATCCATGGCGATGAGCCAGCTCTGTTGCAAAAAGTTACTAGTTCTTAGAAATATACAAACACAAAAAACAAAGGACAAAAAGTAAAAGCAAGAAGCCCTCCTGGGAGGTTGTGCCTTAGTAGTTGCTGGAAAAACAGACAACACGGACAAAGACGATAAAAGACTCAAATCTGCTAACGATATTCTACAAAGATACTCTTTCCCTTTCTTTGCCTAAGATTTATGCTGAGTCTGCACTTTGCAAGCATACATTAGAAACTGTCATTAATTCTACTGTCATTATCTGAAAAGGCACAAACATCCTGAAGCATCTTCAATACATCAACAAGACAGTAAGAAAAATTCATCACAATAATTGTCAGAAACAACATCCTTGCGGCCATCCTATGGTACTCCTGGAGAAGGATTTACAACTGCCCACACTTACACTGACCTGATATGAGGGAGAAAATGAGGCCCAATTTGCCCCTAGACTTGTTGCTTAGACAGATTTATACTTTCTTGATTTGCATTTCCAAAATCTTTGGCTGTGCTACATAAGCAAAGTAGCCTATGGCTAGGTCCACTGGACAGATTTATCCCTATAACCAGTATAAATCGAAAAATGGGCAAACAAGATGACTGGTGTCCTATACACGAACCCAAAAAGATTTTATGAGTGCAGTTTTATGAGCTGAGACCCCTAAGCATGAATTTGAATGAGCAACAGGTTCATCAGGGCTAGAGCAGAAGACGAGTATGCTTTGAGAGTGATCTGAGAGGGCCTGCTTGGCCACAACAGACTGTTAGGGAGGGGTAGCAGAGCTTCTGGTCCCTGAACACAAATAAGCGCAACTCAAAGAGGCCTCAAATCTTCCTGCTACTTTTAGACACGCAATATGCATTTATTACAGTGTAGAAGGCAGTTTAGTTGCAAATAAACAGAAGTAGGAATAATAACTTTAAGTATCAGCATTGGGTGTTAAAAATATTTCCCAACAGTGATAAAATGAAACAGAAAGCTCATCAGTCCAGTTTTTGTAGTTTTAGCTACACTGGCTTCTAATTTCCTACAGAACTGAAATCTTCAGCAATATTACATGACAGTAATTGTGTACAGACTTTGGACTCAATCTGCCTTGAAATTCATTAAAAATTTTCTGTGACCTCTTCAAGTATTTGCATGATAATGTAGTGATGATAATATATAATTTGCAACATTCCAACACCTCCACTGGACTGTGCAGTAAAATTGCAGGACAAAGACTTCCTCTGACATGTTTCTGGGTCACTCGGCACATGTACCGTAAAAAAATCAGAGTTTTCTGTGTCATGAAAGTAGCTCTATCTTTTTTACTTGGCTCACCATTGTATCACCATGGTAACTCATAATGACAACATAACCTGGTCAGGTGCAGGTTATGTTCAGAGTTTCGGTTTAAAATCTTCTGGAAGCGCCACATTTTCATTGAATCCTTTATCTGCAGCATGTTTTAAGTGTGATGTAGATTCTTTACTGTAGGAAAAGTGTACCTTACTAAAACCACTGAATGAAGCTCAGCTGTAAATTTGCAGCAGTGAAAACTGTGCATCAAATTGCCACTGGAAAATGCATGTATTCATTTGGTGATTTAGAAATTGTACAAATGTTTTTATACTTGATTCTGATCTGCTGCTGAGTCTCTTTCACTCTGCTGGAATTGCAGCTCCTTGAACACAGAACACACACCAAGAAAACCTGTTCAATCAGTCACTTTGATCTGCTGTATTACTTTGTTTTACTTTGCTGTGTTTAAAAATAACGAAGGATAAATTTAATTTGAATTGTGACTGAGTTTATTGATTAGTAATAAGAAGATGATTCTAGAAGAAATGTAAACACTACCAAATCCTGATGAGTCAGAAACATGTGGAAACATTAACATTTCTGAATTTGCCAGCTTGTAAATCCTTAAACACAAGAACACACTTGCAGTATATCAGACAGTACACAAGAAACATTAAGATGAATAATCCATCTCCAATAAATCACAGCAAAAACAAAAGCTGTTTTGATCCTGCTTACCTTTAACTAACATCCAGCTCTGTGGTGACTCTCTTCCTGAGTATCCACACTTGTAGAAACCTTCATCAGACTTTGACACTGCAGAGATCTTCAGCTCCTCTCGGGTATCACTTTGAATAAGTTTGTCATTGTGGTAGAAAAACACATTGGAAAGTATTTTTTGTGTCCTCAAACTGCAGCTCAGACTAACAGAAGCTCCTTCAGTCACAGGATGAACAGGACTCACCAGGATAGGAGCATCAGGATCATCTGTGACACAATCAAACACAATTGTTTCAGTCAGATCAGCTGGTGCAGACTTTTAGAAAAAGCTGACACACAATAATAAGAACAGATTGAACAAATGCTTTTCACCATGAAGATCTAATATCTGATCTTGAATATTTAAAAACTTCTGTATGTGTCAAGCAAATGACTTGTTTTTACTAAATAATTTGTATAGAACTTAATTTGAATTGTGATCTGTGACATGAAAAATTTTGTTCAGATCACACATGAACACAAAAAATGTCCCTAAACCAAACCCTCATGACAATGAGGAAAAATATGAAAAAAAAAATCATATTTAAAATAGGAAAATATGTGCCTGAGTAAAGATGATGATGATGATGATGATGATGATGATGATGATGATGATGATAGGCAGCTGCCTAAGTAGAGACACCCAGACCTCCCTCTCCCCAGCCACCTCCTCCCCAGGATAACCGGGGAACACTGAGGTGTTCCCAGCCAGCCAAGAGATATAATCTCTCTAGCATGTTCTTGGTCTGCCTCAGAGCTTCCTCTCAGTAGGGTAGGACATGCCCAGAACACTCTTAACCCAAGAGGCACCCAGAAGGCATCCTAGTCAGATGCCTGAACCACATCAACTGGTTCATTTCGATGTGCAGGAGTAGTGGTTCTACTCTGAGCCCCTATTGGATGACTGCACTCTTCACCCCATCTCTAAGGGAGACGCCAGCCACCCTTCATGGGAAGCAAATTTCACTGCTTGTTTCCGTGATCTTGTTCTTTTGGGTAGTACCCAAAGCTCGTGAACATAGGTGAGGTTGGGGGCATAGATTGACCGGTAAATCGACAGCTTCACTTTTATGCTCAGCTCTCTCTTCTCCATGACAAACTGGTGCACCGTCTCCACGATTGCAGCCGCGTTCCTAGTTTGTTCATCTCATGCATCCTGACTCCAAGTTACTCTCACTTCCACTCTTCCAGCTCCTTAGAAAGGAGAGTTTGTCACACTTCTCACCTTCCAGAAGAGACTGAGGATTGTGATCCCCTGATTGTCGGAGAATGTTCTCCCGTCCCCCTTCTTGAAGATGCAAACTACCACCCCCACTGCCTCAGATCTCCATGTGATGTTGCAGGGGCGTGTCAATTAAGACAGCCCTACTGCTGGTACCTGTCAGTTACCTCTACAGGCTATCAAAGCCCAATAGGACTCCTTCTTCAGTTTGATGGCTCCCTTCACCTCTGGTGTCCACCATCTGGTTCGGGGATTACCACCATGGCAGGCATCAACCATCTTGGAGCCACAGCTCTGTGCGGTGGCCTCAACAATTGAGGTGCAGAACATGGTCCATTCAAACTCAATGTCCTCAGCCTCCCTCAGAATGCTGTTGAAGTGCTGCCTGAGGGTGGGAGTTGAAGATCTCGTGGATTGGGGCCTCCACCAGGTGTTCAACACAGGGCATGAGCTCTGAAACCAGTCTCCTGGTGAGGGCTGGACTCTGTTGTTGGCAATCGAAAACAGAAAAATACCTACAACACAGACTAAAACTTGACAACGCGACTCCAGGAACACAGGGAGGTGAAATGAACCAAAATTCAAGAAATTAAATATAACCTTTAAGGAAGCTCAAAAGCTAATACAAAATGCAAAAAACACTGGGTCAGAGACCGAGGACATGACAGAAAGTTTGCTGCTCTGAACGATGTATAAATTCTGCATTTGCTGTTGCACTTGGCAAATTTTGGTAAGTCAGTCTAAAAGACTGAATGAAATAACCAAGAGTGTTATCCTGCTTTAGTAAGACGACTAAAATTGTCTGAAATATTCATTTTGCCACATAGAATTACTTCACATACAGCAAAGCTGGGACTAATGCTCATGTGGCATCTAAATCATTAAAATACAAGAGAAAGTATAATAACATACCCTGTACAGTGATGCTGACTGCACTGCTGAACTCTCCTGATCCAGACTCACACCAGTACACTGCAGTATCTGACTGTGATGTGTTGATGTTACATGTGGATCCAGTCATTGTCCTACAGTCAGAGGTCAGTCGGCGCCGTCCTCAGTGAACTTCTTCACTCTCCACTCAGCAGAGTTTCCCTCACAGGTCAGTGAGACAGAGTCAGAGGTGAAGTGTTGCACTCTGTCAGGACTCACTGTGAGAGATGCTGCTGAATGAACATCTGGAAACATGCAGGGAGGAGACAAAGCTCAGAGATTGTTAGGATTAAAATATCACAGTGAAAATGTTCATTTGCTTCCTGAAGATCAGAGCTAATATTTCAACAAACTATATTACTAATTAATAACTACTGTTTCTTGCTTGAAAGCAAGATATCCTTAAATATGTTAAAATGTTGATAGATTCAATTATCATTCCTTTTGTCTGGGCTGGTAAACATCCTCGAAGCTCAAAGTCACGCCTTCAGAAACCTACTGCTGAGAGTGGCTTCGGCCTCACCTGTTTTCACCATTATTATTGGGCCTGTAATGCCAGAGCCTGGATTTTTTGGAGTCATGTCTATTTGGGGGATAAAGAGGTGGATCACTGTTGCCTTATTGGCCGCTGATATGAAATCTTGCCTCCTTAGCACTTACAAGTTCCTCTCTAGCCGCTGCTCTGTTTTCCAATCTCTCTTAATCTTTCCAACAGCTGAAGGACAATTTTGTTCTAAAAATTCACTCATGATTCTCAGCAGATAAAGATGGTTCTGAATCTCCCTGGCTTCTCTATTTATGCTCCCATTTATCAGAACTCAGCATTTAAACCAGGTACAACGGATGTAGTCTTTAAGCACTGGCTAAATAAGGGCTTGGCTGTTATTAACGATCTATACATTAGTAATCACTTTGCATCCTTTATGCAACGCCAGTCAAAATTTGGTCTCCCTTCTAGCCACTTCTTCACATATTTGCAAATTCGTAACTTTGTCAGACAGCACTTCCCCCACTTTGATAGCCTACCTGAGCAGCACAGCTTTATGAGCTTATAAAAAGCCCCCTACCTCTAAACAGTTAATTTCTCATTTTGTCAGTCTTTCAGTTTGTCCCCTCCCTCTAACCATATAAAGATGCCTGGTCTTTTGACATACTCGGTGAAATTTCAGGTGAGTTGTGGGATAAGAGTCTGTCGAGAATCAAATCCTATTCCATCAATTCTCGACTGCAAACTTATTCAACTCAAAGTTGTCCACAGGTTGCACTTTTCTAAAACCAAACTTAAACTATTTCCGTGTGTCTCCCCAATTTTAGATGATGGGACTCTGGGCCACCTTTTTGCTCCTGCCCTAAACGTACGGACTTCTGGTGCAAGATATTTCAATTTTATAGTAATGTTTATGGCAGACATCTGAATCCTGACAACCATTTGATTATTGCTCTAATTTTTCTCTTACTCTTCCCACGTCTCTACAGCAGGCTCTTATGTTTGGTTGATGGTCGCAAAGCGGGTTATTCTGAGGGGAAGCAAATCCTCAGCCCTCAAATGATACATGTAGCTGATGCTATGGTGGTCTGTGTGGGTTGCCGTAGTGACAGGAAGTAGGAATATGCTACGAGATTTTATTCACTAATTTTGGTTTAATAATGGCACAATTATTTTATAACAATAAGTTACATGGCATTTCAGTTAATGTTTTTTGTAAAATTACCGGTGCTTAAAGAAAACTATATTTGTATTAAGTCATGGAATTGCATGACCCGGAAGTGTGTGTTGTCAGTAACGGGAGAGAACGGACACAGAGAAGTCAGAGAGAAACGAAATCGTCGATAAAAGACTCAAATCTGCTAACGATATTCTACTACTGGTCAACAGGCGCACACGGTAATGATTATTTGCAATGCTGTTAATATTTGTTACAACTGAAATGTGTGATTTATGTTTAATATGAATCTGAGAGTTTGAACGAAACCATTTTGTCCTTTATTTTAGTTTTCACTGTGTTTCAGGTGTTCCATTGATGATCCGTGCATCTTTTATGACCTGTAAAAGAAATAAATGTCTGTGGACATCAGTACGAAGTGTGAAGTCCTTTTGAGCAGACCAGAGTAGCTACAATACAGTCTCCTGTATTTATCTTGAAGAGATCTGATACTCTTTGTCAAACACTCAGCATTAGTTCCTTGATTTGTGGGGTCGTTTCAATAGGTATATACAAAGTAATGCTTAAAGGATTATCCTGACCATTTGGATCTGTTTTCTTTTTTTTATAGTGCACTGTCATTGCTGCTCTAACTGCCTGTTGTCCCTTGTGTCTCTGTCTCCTGCTTTATTTTTTAATGTTTTGTTTTTCATCTGTATTGATTATTTAATTCTGAGAAATTATAAATAACGTATTTAAAATATGTTTTAACTGTTTAGCACATTTTGAATAAATATCATCTCTTATTAGTGAAATGAGAATAAATCTTCTTTCTACTTTTGTCAGAGCTGTTAACCTGCCTGCTGACTCCTTATTAACTGTAACCACTAAAAGTGTTTCATTGATGCAATCCAGTTTGTCCAGTAAGTAAAAATAATGACATACAGTAAAAGTACTCTTTTTTCATATCACTTTTAAAAAATAAAAATAAATAAAGAAATTCAGTTTGATCTCAGAGCGAAGGAAAAGATGTGTACAGGCATTTTATCATCAATCTAATTTCCAATTAGATTTTAATGAGCTGAATATTTGTGAAAAACTGATGGATTAAAATGATGACATAACATCAGCTTATTGAAAGGACAGAGAAAAACAAACTGACCTGCAGACCAGACAAACTTTGGTTCACTGTGATCAGTGTGATACTCTGGGTCTCCTCTTCCAGCTCTACACACATATCCTGCTGTGTGTGTCTGTCCATCAATGATGTAGGAGTCCTGTGCAGTCCCACTGCCATCAGGTAGCAGCTCATAACTGTAGGATTTCTCTGATAGATCAGGAACAGCTTTATACCAGTAGAAGCTCCATCCTGCAGACGGATGTTCAACCTCACAGTTCAGAGTTACTGAGGCTCCAGGACTCAGCCATGATGGAGACACAGTGAGGACAGGACGGGGTTCTAGTGGGAAACAGTTTTCTCAGAAAGCACCTGCACAGTATTGTCTCCAAATGTCTCACGAAATTTAAGACTGAAACAATTTACACATTTAAAAATCTCTAATCTCAACATGTACTAACAAAAACACATTTTTACAGCCTGTTTATATTCTCAGGTTAAAGGAGCTTGACTCTCTACTTACTGTCAGAAACTGTCAGTGTGACCTGAATCACTCCACTCTGTTTTTTTATGCTGTGAACTTTTCATTCGGCCCTTACAGTGATAGTTTCCACTGTCAGCTGTTAAAGCAGATTCAATCCTGTATTCATTTTGATTTTCAGGTTTTCTGTAGCTGTTTCTTTCCCATTCATAATCCCACTCAGTGTCTCCTCCATGGATCTCACATCTGACAGTGATCGTCTCTCCTCTGTATATCTCAGTCCAGTTTGGATGCAGAGTCACAACAGCTTTGTTTGAGACTGTTAATGTTCAAGAAAGAACAACAAGAACACATGAATGCTGAAAATATTCAATTTAAGACCAGACATCTGGTGGGAAACACATCAGCTTCCTAAATCATAAATTATTTAACAATGTGTTAAATTTGAACTCACCAGTTTTCCCAATCCTGACTGACTGACTGTCCTCTGTGTAGTAAACTGGGTCTCCTCTTCCTCCTCTGCACCTGTAGAGTCCTTCCTGTGAGACTCTGATTTGTCCATTTGAGAGGAAAACTGCATCTTGTGTGGTCAGAGGTTCAGAGTGTTTCTCATCTCTGTACCAGTAGTATTTCCATCCAGATGATGATGATGATGGTTTCACAGAGCAGCTCAGGGTCACACTGCCCCCTACTGGAACAGCAGTGTTATCAGCTCTCAGTTCAGCCTTTGGTTTATCTGCAGTTCAGTTTAGAACAAGAACAGTACAAGAAAATGAATCAGAACAATTTTAAAGAACTGCATGGAAATATGAAAATAATAATAACAACTATACCCTGATGGTGGAGCTGCAATAAATATAAATATATAAATATTTACTTCCTAAACCTTTAATGAATTATTTGCATTTCAAATTTTTATCATGAAATTAAATATGAATGACTTTACACACTAGTAAAGTGTGACATCCACAGAGGTTTCAGGGCTCTGTACTACAAAGTGAGTTCAGCATACTCAGCCTATCTTTCAGTTATCTGGATTCACTCATCCTAACACCAGTTTTCACCTGTGCAGTCACATAAAGAGGTGGCCTTGGCAGCATCTTTTTTTTTTTTTTAAGCCTGTCATGTCTGTCAGTTTTCGCAATCAGAATGATGAGCTGGAATGCACTGGTGTACCATAAGTTTTCTATAGGCTATTCTGTTAATGATTGTATTTTTATTTTATTTTATTTTTTCATGCCAGGCCTGACAGGCAGGAAGTAAGGGGTAAGAAGAAGAGGGATAAAGAGAAAGGAGAAGGAAAGAAAAAAAGGGGGAGAAAACAGAAAATAGATAACAGATGTAGATACTTATACATACACATATTCATATGTCTATACACGTGCATATACACAATCTAGCTGTGGTTGTAGTAATGTGTGTGTGTGTGTGTGTGTGTGTTTCTCTGTCATGGAACATAATAATGAGGCAAGAAGTGCAACCATGCCCCTCAGGATCCAGAGGAAGGACACAGGGGACCTGGGCAATCCACAGCCCATCAGGAGCTCAGAAGACCTGAGGCCACACATCCTGATGGTAACCACATGCACACCCAGAGGAGGAAGGAGGGAGACCCTAGATGGAGCCTCCATGGTCAATGGGCAAGAGCCCAGAGAGCCAGAGGCCCCTGAGGCCCCAGGCGCCTGAGAACCACCCAACAGCAGGCAACACCCAGGCCACAACCGCAAAGGGGGCGGGCCAAAAGCCATACCAAGACATCCCGCCATGCACCCTGGGACCAACACGCACCCACATCCCAGGGATGGCAGTGACATCCAGTGGGGACCAGCAGGGAGTGGTATGGAGGGGTGACTCCCGCCCTCCGCAACCATGTCCCACAGGAGTCAAAGCTCAGCAAGCCCCAGACCCAGGGGCAATTGTCCATACACACACACGCACGGCAGTCACACACTCATGCACACGCACACACACACACACGGACCTTACATGGACACTAAGTGTGGGGCGTGGGGTACCAGCACAGAGCCAGCGGTAACCCAGGGAAGCAGCCAACCAATCCCCAAACCACTAGCCAGTACCCCAGGCAGGGTGCATGAAACCAGGGTGTGGGAAGATCTGCCCACCCCCTCCTCCCACACAAAGTGTTTGGGGTGATGTGTTGGGTGTATGTGAGTGTACAGTACGTGGTGGGAAGAATGTGTGACTGTGTAAAGCTTGGCAGCATCAGAGGAGTTTCATGGGTCACATGACTCTTTTCCACAGTAAATGCCCCCTATGAGTGCCATCTACTGTAATCAGAGACATTCTCATGATAAATCCATCCATCCATGATTAAAATCTCTACCAGTGAAATGCAACACTGTCACAAAAAGACATGATTAATGCTGCAGAAAATCATTACTGTAGTGATTTAGTGCACAAATTACAATATTTAAATTATTTTGATTACAGTAAATAATTTTAACAATAAATTTGCTGTTTATTTCTAAGATGATGGCGGCTGCACATTTAAACATTAAAGGTCACTGACCCACAGCCTGATGAAGGAGACGTGAAATCACTTTGTCAGCAGATTAAAATGAAATTAATGTGATTGATCAGGTTTTCTTGGTGTGTGTTCTGTGTTCAAGGAGCTGCAATTCCAGCAGAGTGAAAGAAACTCTGCAGCAGATCAGAATCAAGTATGAAACATTCCTAAACCACCAAATGAATACATGCACATTCCAGTGATGATGTGAACAGTTTGTACTTA